>NC_041382.1:646426640-646438202 GCF_002162155.2 Triticum dicoccoides
TTGCTCTTCACTCGGTAGGGTTTTTGTAACTTAGGCGAGTCCTTGGACTGCAGCTAAGCCCCCGAGTGAGAGGTTTGCTCTTCACTCGGTAGGATTTTTATAACTTAGGCGAGTGCTTGGACTGCAGCTAAGCCTCCGAGTGAGAGGTTTGCTCTTCACTCGGTAGGATTTTTACAAACTTAGGCGAGTCCTTGGACTGCAGCTAAGCCTCCGAGTGAGAGGTTTGCTCTTCACTCGGTAGGATTTTTTACAACTTAGGCGAGCACAGGGCTGCAGCTAAGCCCCCGAGTGGAAGTCTGGCTTACCGCTCGGTAGGATTTTGATAACTTAGGCGAAACGGATTCACAGCTAAGCCTCCGAGTGGGAGTCTGGCTCACCACTCGGTAGGATTTTTACAAACTTAGGCGAAACGGATTCGCGGCTAAGTCACCCACTGAGGGGGAATTTTATTGGACAAAAATAAAAAGTGACAAAAATTATGGAGGAACTATGACACTATTATTTTGAGGTCCATGAACTACAGAAGTACTTTATTGCAACTCATCCGAGTGATAAAACTTAAGTATAAAATGGGCGGAGTAGTTCCGCGTTCCAAGCTCGGGGCTCGTTGATATTATGCTCGACGTTGTAAAGACGGTACGCCCCGTTGTGGAGAACCTTGGTGACGATGAAGGGACCTTCCCAAGAAGGAGCAAGCTTGTGTGGTTTGTGCTGATCCACTTGGAGAACTAAATCTCCTTCCTGGAAGGCTCGACCTCTCACATTTCTGGCGTGGAAACGACGCAAATCTTGTTGGTAGATGGTCGACCGGATCAGAGCTATCTCCCTTTCTTCCTCTAAAAGGTCGACTGCGTCCTGCCGCGCTTGTTCAGCCTCTGCTTCGTTGTAGATTTCAACTCGAGGAGCATTGTGGAGAAGATCACTCGGCAAGACTGCTTCAGCTCCGTAGACCAAGAAGAATGGAGTTCTTCCGGTCGACCGATTAGGTGTGGTCCGCAGCCCCCAAAGCACTGAGGGAAGTTCGTCGACCCAAGCTCCAGCTGCGTGTTTGAGATCACGCATCAGTCGGGGCTTCAAACCCTTAAGAATCAGTCCATTAGCTCGCTCTGCTTGTCCACTCGACTGCGGATGGGCGACTGAAGCGTAGTCGACCCGTGTGCCTTGGGAGTTACAGAAATCTCTGAATTCCTCCGAGTCAAAGTTCGACCCATTATCCGTAATGATGCTGTGCGGGACTCCATATCTGAATATTAGTTCCCTGATGAAGCTAACAGCAGTACCGGTGTCAAGGTTCTTGATTGGTTTAGCCTCGATCCACTTGGTGAACTTGTCGACTGCCACCAGTACATGCGTGAAGCCGCTTCGTCCTGTTCTCAAAGGACCGACCATGTCCAATCCCCATACTGCGAAAGGCCAGACGTGTGGGATGGTCTTCAGAGCCGATGCAGGCTTGTGCGACATATTCGAGTAGAACTGACATCCCTCGCACTTATCCACTATCTCTTTTGCCATCTCATTCGCCTTTGGCCAGTAAAATCCGGCTCGGTATGCTTTGGCCACGATGGTCCGAGAGGACGCATGATGACCACAGGTTCCCGAGTGGATATCATTGAGGATGAGTCGACCTTCTTCTGGTGTTATGCACTTCTGACCAACTCCAGTCGTGCTTTCTCTGTATAATTGTCCTTTGATTACGGTAAAGGCCTTAGATCGACGGACGATCTGTCGAGCCTCTTCCTCATCCTCCGGAAGCTCTTTTCTCAGGATATACGCGACATATGGAACTGTCCAGTCAGGAATGACCACCAAGACCTCCATGATCAAGTCGACCACCGCTGGGACTTCAACCTCAGTCGGATCTGTGGCACTCTTGGGCTGTGGAGTTTCTTCGGTGAAAGGATCTTCTTTGACTGACGGAGTGTGTATATGCTCCAAGAACACACCACTCGGAATGGCTTTTCTCTTGGAACCTATCTTTGCTAGATCATCAGCTGCTTGATTTTTCAGTCGGGGTATATGATGGAGCTCCAACCCCTCGAACTTCTTTTCCAGCTTCCTCACTGCACTGCAGTATCCAGTCATGGCTGGGCTTCTCACGTCCCACTCTTTCATCACCTGGTTGACCACTAAATCCGAGTCGCCATAGACCATCAGGCGACGGACGCCGAGTGAAATGGCCATGCGCAACCCATATAAGAGGGCCTCATATTCTGCCTCATTGTTGGAGGAATCAAAGTGAATCTGGAGCACATATCTAAGCTTATCTCCTCTGGGGGAAACCAGGACAACCCCAGCACCGGAACCATTCAACATCTTAGAGCCATCAAAGAACATGGTCCAATGCTCCGAGTGAACTTCAGTCGGCTGCTGCTGTTCAATCCACTCGGCGAGGAAATCTGCTATTGCCTGGGACTTAATGGCTTTCTTTGCCTCAAACTTGATATCAAGGGGAAGAAGTTCAATCGCCCATTTGGCCACTCGACCAGTTGCATCTCTGTTGTGCAAAATCTCTGATAGTGGAGCGTCGCTGACGACTGTGATGGAATGATCAGAAAAATAATGAGCAACCTTCTTTGTGGTCATGTATATTCCATACACAAGCTTCTGATAATGAGGATATCTCTGCTTGGATGGAGTCAAGACTTCAGACAAATAATACACTGGGCGCTGAATTTTGAGAGCTTTTCCTTCTTCTTCCCGCTCGACCGTAAGCACAGTACTGACGACTTGTCCTGTGGCTGCGATATAGAGCAACAGAGGCTCTTTGCTGATTGGAGCAGCAAGCACCGGCTGGGTGGAGAGCAGAGCTTTTAGCTCGGCAAACGCTGCATCAGCTTCTGGAGTCCACTCGAACTTGTCTGTCTTCTTCATCAGTCGGTAAAGAGGCAATGCCTTTTCACCGAGTCGTGATATGAATCGACTTAATGCGGCCAAGCATCCAGTAAGCTTCTGGACATCGTGCACTCACACAGGGCGTTTCATTCGGAGAATAGTGCCAATCTTATCTGGATTAGCGTCGATTCCCCGTTCGGAAACGAGAAAACCGAGTAACTTGCCACCAGGAACTCCAAATGTGCACTTTGATGGATTGAGCTTGATATCATATCTTCTGAGGTTGGCAAATGTTTCGGCGAGATCAGCGAGCAGGTCGGAACCTTTTCGTGACTTGACAACGATATCATCCATATATGCTTCCACATTCCGACTGATTTGAGTGAGTAGACACTTCTGAATCATTCGCATAAATGTGGCTCCGACATTCTTGAGGCCGAATGGCATGGTGATATAGCAGAAGCACCCGAATGGAGTGATGAAAGCTGTTTTTACCTCGTCGGGTCCGTACAGACAGATCTGGTGGTACCCGGAGTAGGCATCTAGAAAAGACAATCTCTCGCATCCCGCGGTCGAGTCAACAATTTGATCTATGCGAGGGAGAGGAAAATGATCTTTCGAGCAGGCCCGGTTGATGTGTTTGAAATCAATGCACATTCGGAGTGATTTATCCTTCTTAGGAACCATGACGACATTAGCGAGCCACTCGGAGTGGTATATCTCTCGGATAAATTCTGCCGCCAATAGTCGAGCCACTTCCTCACCAATGGCTTTTCTCTTCTGGACGGCGGACCGCCGAAGATGCTCTTTGACTGGTTTTGCAGATGAGTCGACTCTTAGGCGATGCTCAGCCAGTCCCCTGGGAACACCTGGCATGTCAGCGGGCTTCCATGCAAAAATGTCCCAGTTCTCACGGAGGAACTGGATGAGCGCTTCTTCCTATTTTGGGTCGAGTGTTGTGGAGATGCGGGTCGGAGCTGCATCGGGGTCGGTCGGGTGAATGTGAACAGGCTTCGTCTCACCGGACGACTGAAATGCAGACTCTGTGGCGGGTTTCTTGGATTGCAGCAAGTCACTCGGATCTGCGTTTTGCTTGTATTCCTCGAACTCGACCGCTGTCACCTGGGAATCGGCAATCTTTGAGCCCTTCTGAAAGCACTCTTCTGCCTTTTTCCGATCACCGGTGACAGTGATCACTCCTTTGGGGCCGGGCATCTTCAACTTGAGGTACACGTAACATGGTCGAGCCATGAACCGTGCGTACGCTGGTCTCCCCAAAATGGCATGATATGCACTCTGAAAATCCACGACCTCAAACGTCAACTTTTCTTTGCGAAAATGTTTCGAATCACCAAACACCACGTCCAAAGCTATTTGGCCGAGTGACTCGGCTTTCTTCCCTGGTATAACTCCATGAAAGCTCATGTTACTAGTGCTCAGTCGGGACATTGGAATGCCCATTCCTTTCAGTGTGTCTGCATACAACAAATTCAGCCCGCTTCCACCGTCCATCAGCACTTTTGTCAGTCGAGTGCCTTCGACAACTGGATCAACCACCAAAGCTTGCCTCCCAGGGGTGGCAATATGAGTCGGATGATCAGATTGGTCGAATGTGATGGGTATTTGGGACCATTTCAGATAATTTGCTTTTGCTGGGGCAACCATGTTCACCTCTCGATTAATGACTTTCAGTCGACTCCTGCTTTCCACATCTGCAAAGATCATCAGAGTGGAGTTGATATGCGGATATCCTTCCTCACTGTCCTCCTTGTCTTCGGCCTTGTCCGACTCCTTCTCCTTGTCCTTAGACTGTTTTCCCTGAAACTGCTGGATCAGGAGTCGACATTGGCGAGTGGTGTGCTTCGGGTAGATGATATTCCCCTCTTCGTCTTTCTTCGTGTGGATGTGACATGGCATATCCATTACGTCGTTCCCTTCTTTATCCTTTACCTTCTTGGGGTTCCAGGATCCTTTTGGTTTCCCCTTAAACTTTCCCTGAGTCACGGCCAGAGCCTCTCCAGGAGCTGCCGGTTCAGCCTTCCGCTTCTGTTTCCGACTGATGTTTCCTTTTTCCGACTGACTCGGCTTGTGCTTGCCGCTTCGGTGTCGGTCTTCTTCTTCGCCGTTGGCGTACTTGGTAGCAATCTCCATCATCCGACTCAAGGTCCACCGGTTCGACCAAACTTCAAACTCAGTTCTCTGTTCTTGACGCCATCTTTGAAGGCGCAAACTGCCTGATGATCAGACACATTCTCCACAGTGTGGTGCAAAGTGATCCATCTCTGAATATACTCTCTGAGAGTCTCATTGGTCTTCTGCACGCAGACTTGCAACTCTGTCAGTCCGGCTGGTCGCTTGCAAGTTCTTTCAAACGTTCTGATGAACACTCGGGACAAATCTTCCCAAGTGTAAATGCTGCTAGGCGGTAATTGAGTTAACCATGCCCTGGCAGAACCTTCCAGCATGAGGGGCAAATGCTTCATGGCCACCTCGTCGTTCCCACCACCAATCTGAACTGCCACTCGGTAGTCCTCAAGCCAAGTTTCAGGCTTAGACTCACCAGTGAACTTGCTGACTCCTGTTGCCAACCTGAAATTGGGAGGGATAACTGCGGCTCTGATAGCTCTGCCGAAATATTCAGGACCAGAAACATGCACTCGACTGCTTGTGGGCGCGTCTCTGTCGAGTCCGCCTCGATGGGCTCTGTTCCGGTCGACCAAACCTTGCACGATAATGGATCGCGCGTCGAAGCCTGGTTCTCTGGGGTCGACTGGAACCCTTCGCCCTGTACTGTACTGACGCCTGTCATCTTGCTGCCGAGGAGCGTAAGACCCACCCCTCGGAGGGGAATGGGGCACTCGACGCCTATCATCTCGGTCAAGTCGGTCACCATATTGGCCTCGCCGATTCTCGTGCCCCTCACGCCACGGAGGCGATCTGGGACTATGAGCCGACTGAACCGTATTCGCAGTGACGGATCGACTGTGAATTCTGTTGCGCGACTGAGACACGACTGAATTCTGATCTCCTGCTGCCCGGAGCAGATCCCTGATCTGCATCAAACCTCTGCCAGCTTCCGACTGAGAAGGCTGGATGGACTCTGCTATACGGGTCGCAGCTGCTAAATTCTGGATTGGGGTTCGATATACCCGAGTCGGCGGGAAGAGTTGACGTCGACTGGTGTCGGGAACTCGTTGCCGCGCGCGCTCGTCGAGTGCTCGCTGAAGATTCTCCAGTCGAGTGCGTTTGACCAAATTGGCCAGACGTGCCTCCTCCAAGGCACGAGCCTCGGGGGTTTCTCCTGCGATGGGAGTACGCAGAGCATCCACGTTCCTGCGGCGAAGTTCCTCTCTTTGCAGAGAGTCGAGTGGCTCGGACTGGTACTCTTCGTGGCCTCGTGCGGGGTCGCCTCCGTCACCTGCTCCACCATCACGGGCGAAGCCAGGGGGACTGCGGGGCCCGTCGACCATCAAGATTTCCGCCGCTGGATCACTGCTACCGCACTCGGATGCCGTCTCTACGGAGCTAGTCGACAGATCGAACAAGCCGTAGAGAGATTCGTCGGGCTCGATTGCCGCAACTTGGGTGGTGGCCGATTGGCGAGCCACCGCGTGCCTCACCCATCGCTGAAGCCTCGACCGGCCCGAGCGCTTGCGCTGGCGGGAGACCGGGAGGGTGGACGATGGAGGAGTCGTCCGATACGGGGTCGACGGTTGCCGCAGCAGAACGCCGCGGACACATGCGCGAAAATGCGTCGCACCGCGGACGGGGAGCGCATCAACGTCGAGTGGAGCCTCCTGGAGCCAGGCGGAATCGTCGGCGATGAAGGTGAGAGTGCCGAGACAGACCTCTCGACCCTCGACCAAAACTCCAGCAGACACCATGATGAAAGTACTCGGAAGAATCGCAACTTCTCCACAAAATCGCTAAAACACCGGCCCCACGGTGGGCGCCAACTGTCGTGGTTCTAAGCCTGACAGTAGAGTGGGGGTAGGTATGGAGAGGCAAGGTCCTAGCTATGGAGAGGTTGTAAACACCAGGGATGTACGAGTTCAGGCCCTTCTCGGAAGAAGTAATAGCCCTACGTCTCGGAGCCCGGAGGCGGTCGAGTGGATTATGAGTATATGAGTTACAAGGTGCCGAACCCCTCTACCTGTGGAGGGGGGTGGCTTATATAGAGTGCGCCAGGACCCCAGCCAGCCCACGTAGGAGAGGATGTAAGGTGAGTTAAGTCCGGGGCGTTACTGGTAACGCCCCACATAAAGTGTCTTTACTATCATAAAGCCTACTTAATTACAGGCCGTTACAGTGCAGAGTGCCTCTTGACCTCCTGGTGGTCGAGTGAGTCTTCATGGTCGAGTCCTTCAAGTCAGTCGAGTGAGTCCCTCGTTGGTCGACTGGAAGGCGACCTCTTCTAAGGGTGTCCTTGGGCAAGGTACTTAGATCAGGTCCATGACCCTACCCTAGGTACATGACCCCATCAGTGCCCTTCCCCACCTCATCCACGCACGGGCCAACCACCGTCCACCATGCACAAGGCCAAAACGTGAAAAGACCAAAATACCCTCTGCAGGGGCATGTTATTTCTTGCGGTGGCACAAGATATTTGCCAGCCCACGCGCCCCACGGGCCACACAGCCAAAACACATAGCCACGGTCACTGAACAAGGCGGCCCACACGCCGGAAACCCCCCACACCAGCGAAATACGCTCAAAACGGCGGAGTAAGCGAAAACCCAGGGAAATGGTGACTTTCATTGTGACAGGAGTGCAACAGGAGCAACGAATCGATCCGACGGCGCAGGTCATCCCACTGCTCGATCCGACGGCCGGAATCACATCAAGCAAACGAATCTAACAGCCAGGAGGCCCAAATCGCTGGATCAGTCGGTTGAATTTCGTCTAGAACTCAGTCGACTAAGACTTCATGAAGTCTAAGTCGCATGACGTCATCGTATGTAAATCGATTGCATGTGACTCCGTTCGTTGTTCTGTGTTCGCTACGCACCACATGGGCTTTTATTCGGTTGTGTGGTCCTCATCCATCGTTGTGTTGTTTTTCTCGGCAGCAACTAGTTAACGAGCGCTCCTTTGGGAGCCTCGCAACGATCAGCGCCACTTGGCGCGTTCTCAGCCATTCGCCATGTGTCGCGCTCTGGACGCTCCCTCCGGATTTTGTTTTATTTTTTTATTTTTTTCGCATGCGTTTTCGGCTTTTTAAACGGGTTTTTTCGACATTTTGGTTTTCCCCCGGTCTTCCTTAGCTTTTCGATCAATTTTTTTTCGAATTTTCTTTTTCGTGAAAAATGTGTTTTCTTTCTTTTTTCTTTCACGAAAGTCACGGTTTTTTTCGCGAGAGCCACGGTTGTGCTTTGTAAAACAAAATGCGTTCTCTGTTTTTTTTCTTTCGCGAGAGTCGCGGTTTTGCTTCCGCGAGAGGCACGGTTGTGCTTTCGCGAGAGTCACGGCCGTGCCTCTCAGAGAAGGAAAAAATACACGTTTTCTGTTTTTTTTCACGAGAGCCACGGTTTTGCTTTTGCGAGAGGCACGGTTGTGCTTTCGCGAGAGTCACGGCCGTGCCTCTTGGAAACGAAAAAAACGCGTTTTTTGTTTTTTTTTTCTTTCATGAGAGTCATGATTTTGCTTCCACGAGAGGCACGGGTGTGATTTCGTGAGAGACACGGGCGTGCCTCTTTCGGAAAGGGAATAAAACCATGCTCCCGGTTCAGTTTTTTCGTCCGGTTTTTTTCGTGAAAAAAAGTTTGTCAGAACCTATCAACATGGGATCTAGTTTTGAAGATCCCGACGCGAAAAATCCAATGGTGAAAACGGTTCGAGATTTGGACGCACGGTTTAAAAGGTAAAACATTTCGAATAAACGGATCTACGAAAAAAGGGAAAACTCCCAGGTTGCGACAAGTGGCGCGCTGCATGTGCGCCACTTGTCGCGACCTGTGAAAGTGGTGTGTTCTTTGCAACAAGTACTCCTTAATTAGTGATTTCGGTTTTTCTCATGTTCCGTTCCTTGCCTTCGTGTCATCTTGCTACACCTTTTCTTTTATTATTTTGAAAAAAATCATTTTATATTAAAAATGAATGATTTTTTTAATGTAACAGAGAAATAAAAAACAAAAATAAAGAAGAAGACAATTTATTTAGTTGGGTGCAGCCAAAGGATACACAAATATGTGCGGTCAACTAGCGTGCAAATGGATATCAATATTATTTTGGAAGGCCCAGTCAATTTTTTTAATTATTTTGGAAGGGAAAAGATAAGTTAACCAGTTGTTGTTGCATTAGGCGCCATGCAGTTTCAGTCGGATTGCAACAGTTGTAGTTGCATGTCTATCGGTGGGCATGCAACTGGCTGACAACCCCGCTACCAACCCAGTTGTCGCCGCGTTGTACATCATGCAGTTGCAGTCAGCTTTCAACAATTGCGATCGCAACTCTATTGATGGACATGCAACCGATCGACAACCCCTATCAACCCACTTGAAGTCGGGTTGCAACACTTGTAGTTGGACATGCAACTAGCTGATGAAGCCCCATAGCAGCACAGTTGCAGCCATGTTGGGGGCTATGCAGTTACAGTCAGGTTGCTATACTTGCAGTTGCGTGTCTAGCGAAGGACATGCAACTAGCTGACAACCCCGTAAAAGCATAGTTGCATCCGCGTTGGGGGCCATGCAGTTGTAGTTGGGTTGCAACACTCGCAGTTGCATGTCTACCAGTGGACATGCAACTAGCCGACAACCCCCTACAAGCCCAATTGCAGCAGCGTTGGGGGCCATACAGTTGCAGCCGGGTTGTAACACTTGTAGTTGTATGTCTAGTGGTGGACATCAAACTAGCCGACAACCCCCTACAAGCCTAGTTGCATTCGCGTTGGGGGCCATGCAGTTGCAGTCGGGTTGTAACACTTGCAGTTGCATGTCTAGTGGTGGACATCAAACTAGCCGACAACCCCCTACAAGCCCAGTTGCAATTGCATTGAGGACCATCGTAGTTGAAAAAAAACAGGCAACAACGCACTGGGCCATCAACAGAACACACATGTCAACCACACAGAAAACTTGATGACCAAAAATCCATAGCCACCAAAGTGAACGAGATCTAACTAATTCTCTATTGATCAAGAAAATGACAAATAAAAAATAGCCCAAGAAACAAAACTATCCGAAAGAAGAAAACAAAAGGAATGAAATTTGAAGAAAATAAAAAGAAAAACAATAAACAAAATGAAAATATAAAAAAATAAAATGAAATAAAAATAAGGGAAAACAAACACCTGATGACTCATAATCACCAAAAAAACTGGATAGAGAGGACAAAAAGGCTGCACTGCAAAACTAACCGGGATGCAACATAAGAAGCCTACAACCCTATCCCACCCGTGTTAAAAAAGAGAGAAGACAACTTGTAATGTGCACCGGTCGTGCGACGCAACTAAGTGTCACGTAAACAAATCCATGAATCGCAACGTGTTTTTGTCAGACGACGAAGGATGTGAATGGGGCATAATTATTTTCAGAAAACTAGAATAATATGCAACAGAAAAACTAAAAACTAAAATAAAGAAACAAAGAAAAAATATTACAAGAAAAGATAAGAAAACTATAAAAGAAAAAGGGACAAACATATGAATTGGAAAATGCAACATAGAAATGGCAAATAACTAGGCAACAAAAACTAACAAAAAAATGGAGACAAGTACAAATAATAAAATAAATAAATTGGATTGCTTGATTTTGAAACATGTGGAGAAGAGCCATGTGAAGGAGACACACTGTATTGGGGATGCGGCCAGAGCATACCTGCACCCTCCACAAGATAAAAAGAGAGAAGAAACACTAAACATGCCGGCTGTATCCCTACAGGGCATATTTGACAAGAAACAAACATCATGCAATGATCTTGAAGCACCTGGTGATCTAACGAAAGGGGAGCGGTCGACTGAGACTTTGTAAAAAGTCAGTCGACTAATTTTTAGCATAACTGTTCCTTTTATTAGCAGTGGCACGAAAGATAAGCACACGGTAGTCGTTCGGCCCGAGATTTGTCTATCGACGCGTGCTCCGCCGCGTCCAGTACACCCGTCATGCTCAAACATTAACCGCTTCAGCATCTGGCCACCGTCCATCACACGTCTCTCCATCTCCGGTCACTCTCAGTATGCCCTGCTCACTAACATTATCACTAGCGGGTTTCCGCTTCCGGCAATCGTACATCGACTGAAAATGGCAAGAAGGTCAAGCAGGCACGACGCGGTTGGCCGGCCAAACCTGCTCATGTCGCTGGCAGCTGAGTATGAAGCCTTGTTCCATGGTCTTCGGATGACTAAAGAGATGAACTTAAGCCGGGTGAGGTGTTTTGGCGACTCAGATTTGGGGACTCAGCAAGTCTCAGGCACTTGGAATTTTAAGGACCCACTCATGACGGCTTACTGCCGAGAGGTTGATACTATAGCTCCAGTCCAAACGTGCCCATAGTGCCTCGCTGGTTGCTGGTGTGAGATCATTATACGAGTAACCTTCGAAGTACCCCGATTGCAGACAATGGTGCGACGCAGTCAGTGCTGCGCGAGAGCCCGATCTAGCTCACGCTACCAATGTGCAGTAGCGGAGCTAGAGAAGAAATGCTGAAGGGGCCAAAGGCAAATACATCAATTTTAAGGGGCCCAAAGACTATACTTTTTCTAATTAAGCATTTCCCAAAAAATTTCCTTCA
>NC_041382.1:646438394-646444891 GCF_002162155.2 Triticum dicoccoides
CCCCTCCCTGCAGGAACACATGTAGCTTCGCCGGTGCCAGTGCGGGTGCAGCTTGGTGAGGTGGGTTGTGTCGCCGCTTCTTTCTCCATCTCTAGTCAGCTACACAACTCGGCCGGCCGGACTCCTCACAGACTGACACATGCAGCTAACTAATCACAACCCATTTAGCTTTGCATTGTGCACGTGAACACAACTCTACGTGCACACACTGCCATAGCTTCAACTACATGAATGAACTGGAAATAAACATGACACACACCTAAACAACAATGGTTAACACCAACACCGCCATTCGCGGTCGGAGGCTTGGATCTTCTTGTCTCTCTCTCGCTGTCGTTTGCCTAGCTCACTCTGTGATCGACTGTGTGTTAATGACGTGTCTCGTGTTGAGTCGGCCATCGGTATTTATAAGGCGCCCCGGGGTAAGCAGCTTACGTTGGCAATTTTTATAGAGAAAAGTATACTTTTCATCCCTCAACTCTTCGTAAATTTTAGTTTTCGTCCCTCAACTCTAAAATCGGACAGAGTGCACCCGAACTCTCGAAACCGGTCACTTTTCGTCCTTGCTGCTGAGTCAACCCGGTTTTGACCACACATGAACAGTGCACCAGATGAACAGTAAATTTGAAAAAAATAGCAACAAAATTCAAAAAAATCTGAGATTTTATGGCATCGAAGATACTTAGGTGCGCCACATGCGTGCAAATTTTCATCATGTTTGGAAGTTCGAGGAGCACGCAGCAAAAAAAAACAAAAGTAAATGTACACTGAAGTGAACAGTAAAATAAAAAAATAGCAAAAAAATAAAAAAAATTCTGAAATTTTTTGGCATCGAGGATGCTCACGTGGGCAAGGTGCGTGCAAAATTTTGTGGTAAAATAAGATCCGAGGGTTTGGAAACCACCCAAAGCGGCACGCACACGTACGCTATTTTGTTTTTTTTGCACGACCTTCTCGGATGTCATTTTACCACAAAATTTTGCATGCACCTTGCCCACCTGAGCATCCTCGATGCCAAAAAATTTCAGAATTTTTTGAATTTTTTTGCTATTTTTTTATTTTACTGTTCACTTTAGTGTACATTTACTTTTGTTTTTTTGCTGCGTGCTTCTCGAACTTCCAAACATGATGAAAATTTGCATGCACGTGGCGCACCTGAGTATTTTCGATGCCATAAAATTTCAGATTTTTTTGAATTTTTTTGCTATTTTTTTCGAATTTACTGTTCATCGGATGTACTGTTTACGCGCGGTCAAAACTGGGTTGACTCAGCAGCAGGAACGAAAAGTGACCGGTTTTAAGAGTTCGGGGTGCACTTTATCCGATTTTAGAGTTGAGGGACGAAAACTAAACTTTGCGAAGAGTTAAGGGAGGAAAAGTATACTTTTCTCATTTTTATACACAAAATACTGTATTTGACTTGTTTGCTTAACCCCTTCCGCTGACGTATATTGATCTCGCATGCTTTACTCACCCACTTTCACGAGCAAAAGAGCCGGAGAGAAGCTCAAGGCGCTCTCAGTGGTTTCCTCCTCATCTAGCTTGCTCCATCGGTCTAATTAAACAGGCTGCATCGCCATGTGCGCTTTATATCTGACATCACCTGAGGACGGGGCGTCGATTCATTGGCTGGGCAGCTGAGGTTGCTGTCAACTTACCCGAGTTCGAGTCCCAGCACGGGCGCGATGCTTACGGAGTTTTTTCTATAAAGAAAAGCCAACAAAGGTTAGCCCTTGAGTTGATCTTATTTTTAATTTTTTTATATCTGACACCACCTTTTCCTACTTTTTCTTTTGAGGAAAACCTTTTCCTACTTGAGCATGCATATTTCCGTATAACGTGCATGCTGATTTTTAGTGCAATTTTTAGAATTGTGAAGTCATGGCTCTCTCGAAGATCTAGTGAATGTATGGGTCCAGAGAGAAGGTTTATTGATTCACACACACCACTCTACCTCATCTGCACCGGCCTCAGTTAAGTCCAACTGTAGCATCATTTCCGTTAGGGATCCCTTTCCGTTATGCTGGTGTAATACCGGCCTCAGTTAAGTCCAACTGTAACACGGTGAAATGAAATGAAATAATACGGGAACACAAAATGATCAACGCAGATCACATCCTCTTCAAGCTACTCTTAACATGCCATTCTGCTCCACCGAGGAGATACATTTTTCTTTTTAAAGTTGTCTGTTGATGTTTCCCTTTCGACTAGATGAGCTTCTCATGTGTATTATCGACCTTAGACGGTAAAAAGCGCTTGTAGTGATATTTATGATTACACGTGTTAAGGAAAAGTTCATGTACAGTAGCATTTTTTTTTAAGAAATGGCTTTCCCCCAGTTCCACCCATTTTATTGAATGAAACCGCAGTAGGCAGTCTAAGTGATGAAAACACAATTCATTTAGAAGAGACCATAAGAATCATAAGGCAGCTGTGCGAACATTCCTTTTCTGTTTGGCCCGCATTGAAATGATGTCTTGTATAGAATTTGGCATTTATAACCTTTTGCTTTTGTTTTCTTAGCTGCTTGTTGATGCTTCCCGTCCTATCCTACTAGACGAGCTTCTCATTTGTATCATCGAGTGTAGATCAAAGCGTCCAAAAGCAAGGAAAATTCGGTCTCAAGTGACATTCTCCTTGCAACTTAGCGCATGTCAAGGCGAAGTTGCTGCAATGACTGGCTGACCGCTCAATATGAGTAACCTGTAGAGGAATTCTGAATTCAAGTGCTGGTGCTGCACTTAACAAATGTTACTGGTTGGCAGGTTGTCACATGGATACCCGGCCACTGCGTGGTATAGTACAAGATTTTCACAGGGGAAGGGAGTTTTAGCTTAAAGCTGCTGAGAGACGTATGAGGCAAAACGCATGCAAAGTTCGCAATGCTTTTGCCAGTTGTTAGAGCCCCAACCTAGCTCACATAATACTACCTCCGTAAGTAAAGAAGTAGTGATCTAAATGCTCTTATATTTTCTTTACCACAATTCGTCCAACCCTACCGAAAAACTACCCCTTTGCATTTTTTTTCCGAAAACTACCAATTTACGTCTAATTTTTGTTCATTTACTTTCAAATTTGTTTTTTACTCTATCAAATATAGATGATCCGCTAGAACCGACCAAATTTAGCAGAGTAAATATACTTCACTAAAGATTACTCGTAAAGAAAAAAAATTACTGCCTCTTTTATTTGTAGGGAACCGGCTAGAGTTGGCCTTAGCAGTGGCACGAAAGTCTATCGACGCGTGCTCCGCCGCGTCCAGTAGGCCATCGTGCTTGTTAGAAGGGAGAGAGGGGGATTGGTGAATTGTTCGTTCTATTGCTTGAGCCTCGTGGTCAATCATCTACTTGGAGTACAAGACAAGCCAGAACAAATTTTAGTCTATCTCGTCTTTCCTAATAAACACTATACTCAACATCCCCCCGCAGTTACAACGGTAGCGACGCAGACGGTGAGACTGAAGAAGAATCCGAAGGCAAGCCGACGGACACCCCCCACAGTCGTAACGGTCGACGCATCGCGGAGTCGTGACTGGAATGGAAACCGACGAGGTTGCTCAAGCAAGGCGGTAGCCCTTTGTGCCGTTTGTCGATGTAGCCGAGAGCGTGGGTGGTGGAGCCGTGGTCGAGGTAGCCGTGCGAAGAACGCCGTGGTCGATGTCGAGTCGGGGTGGCTGGTGTCGAGAAAGTCGCCGTGGAGCCGCGGGCGCAAGAGGGCGCCGAGTTAGCATGGGCACAGTGGTGTCAAAGTAGGGGTGCGTCGAGAAGAAAATGTTGTTGACGACGCATCGCAGCGGGTTTGCCAAGCCCGGGGACACATCGTGGACGAAGGCATGCATCAGTGTTGACAGCATCGGGCATGCGTAGACGGACGAAGACGAAGTTGAGGAAGCGCCGACCAGGCTTGCCAGGCCCGGGGACACGTCGTGGATGAAGGCACGCATCGGTGTTGCCAGCACCGGGCATGCGTAGACGAGGGACCTGCACGAGTTGTACGCCATGTCGAAGAAGTCGGAGAGGCCAGCAGAGAAGGACTCGACGACGGTTGCGGCGCCAATCAGCGTGAGGCTAATGTCGCCTGCGGTTGTCGGAGTAGATGAAGCGGTCAGGGTAGATGACAGCGACGCTGGCGACGGGCTGGTGCTGGACGAAGACGAAGGGGGTGGACTGGCAGCTGCGGCGGCTACAGGGGTAGCGGCGGCGGCTGAAGAAGAGCGGCAGCGGCGGCCTAACGGCGACGGCGGCTAGGTTAGAAGTGCGGCGGCGATGCTCGAAGTAGGCGAAGAACCCTGACAGCATGACGAAGACCAGCGCGGACGGTGGCGTTCCCGCGCCAAGGAAGACGGCGCGGCGCATACCACGGGAGGTCGACGCGCGGTGACGGCGGAGCGAACCGTGGGCCGCGGCGCTACGGCCCGAAGGGGCGATGCAGTGGCGGCAGGCGGGTCGGGGCGACGGCGGGGACCGCGGGCTGCGACGCTGCGGCCCGAAGGGGCGACACAACAGCGGTTCGCGAGTCGGTGCAACCGCGGGGACGACCTCGGGGTGGCGGCGGGGACCGCATATCGCGGCACTACGGCCCGAAGGGGCGACACAGCGGCGACGCACGAGTCAACGCAACCGCGAGGAGAACCACAGGGCGGCGGCGCTGCGGCCCGACGGGGCGACGTAGCGGCAGCCCGATGCTCGATCGATGGAGAGACGCGCTGAACTCGGGGACGATCTTCACGGGACCTGCGGAGACGCGCGTAACCGACGAGCCAGGTCGGTCACACGGCGTAGATGAGGCGGATCACGGCGGCGGGCAGGTGATCAATCCGATTACGCGCGAGGTCGTGGACGCCGCTCGGTGGAGGCGCGATGGCGGCGGAGTCCGAGATGAAGCCGCCGGCGGCGGGCTGCAGGGCGGCTATGATTGACCGCCGCATGATGCGAGGCCGCTGGGTCGGGGTGATGCAGGAGTCTCGGTCGGAGCAGGGCGGTGACAGCCGGCGTAGATCGACGGGCGGGCCGGCGCGCGAACGACGGCGATGAAGGGTCGCCGCATGACGCGAGGCCGCCGGGTCGGGGCGACCGGCGGGCCAACGCGTGGATGACGCACGAGCCAGCCTAGTTGGGGCGACCGTCGGGCAGATGCGCGGACGACACGTGAGGCCGCCGGGTCGCTGAAGAAGCCGACCGATCACGCCGGTGTTGGAGTAGAGGCGCACGAGGTCGACGGCGGCGGTGGGCGACGCAAACCGGATCACATAGACCGGAAAACTAAAAAGTAGATGCCGATCAAAGCGACCTGCGAGAGAGAAAAAATCCGGATCAAAGGATCAGGAAAAAAGACTCCCTAGGCAGCCGGCCAACACGGCCGGCGAACAAACCCTAGGTACGGGAGAGAGGGGGATTGGTGAAATTGTTCGTTGTATTGCTTGAGTCTCGTGGGCATATATATAAAAGTACAATCATCTACTTGAAGTACAAGACAAGTCAAAATAAATCTTAGTCTATCTCATCTTTCCTAATAAACATTATACTCAGCAGTGCTCACTCATTAACGGCTTCAGCATCTGGTCACCGTCCATCACACCTCTCTTCATCTCCGGTCACTCTCAGTACCGGAGCTTCAGCATCTGCACTTCAACAAATGTTTATGGTCGCTACCAACATTAATAAAATAAATGTTACTGCACTGCGTGGTAAAACCATAAATCACGTGGGAGACGGATGAGGCAAAACCATGCGCTTGCAGTGCTTCTTTCCACATAGCAGAGCCCTAGCGCACATATATACCGGATTTGCTAAAACTCATTCGAATGTTTTTTTATTTGGTCTCATTCGTTTTTGTGGCCGTCAGATCGAAACGCTCCACGATTCGTGTGTCCAGGTGGAGACTTCGCCCGACGGGGTGGCGCGGCCCATGTGTTGTCCCGCTGGCAGCCCATCTGTTATTTTTTGTTGTATGGGCTGCAGCCTCCTCGCACTTCCGTCAGGCCCTGATGTGGATGTGCATGTGGATGGATCGGTTAAGTACACAGGAGAGGAGAGAAGGTACATATATACTACTACAATATACGACAAGACTCCTTTTTCTTCTTCTTATCGTTGGCGGCTGCAGTACATCGAGCGCGGCGGGTTTTTCTTTGTCTCTACAGGTGGAAATCTTGTTCCATTTTCTTATTTTTCTTTTCTTTTTTCAGGTTGTTCCATTTTTTATTTTTGTTTAGGAGTTTTTTTTGTTTGAAGTTGCAACCGCCCAACCCGAGTGCAATCGCAACTCAGCATGCCCAAGCGCAATTGCAAGACATATAACGTGACTACAACCGGGTGTCGGGGCCGAGGGTTGTCGGCGCCGATGAAATCGGTTCCATTTTTATATTTATTGTTAGTTTTTTTTGTAGTTGCAACCGACACGGCCCGAGCGCAATCGCAACACAGCACACCCAAGCGCAATTGCAAGACATATAACATGACCGCAACCGGGGGTCGGGGCGGAGGGTTGTCGGCGCC
>NC_041382.1:646446207-646480510 GCF_002162155.2 Triticum dicoccoides
GGCGCCGATGAAATCGGTTCCTTTTTTTTATTGTTAGTTTTTTTTTTGTTGTAGTTGCAACCGCCCCGACCCGAGCGCAATCGCAACTCAGCACACCCAAGTGCAATTGCAAGACATATAACGTGACCGCAACTGGGAGTCAGGGCGGAGGTTGTAGTTGCAACCGCCTCAACCCAAGCGCAATCGCAAGTCAGCACACCCAAGCGCAATTGCAAGCCATATAACATGACCGCAACTGGGGTGGGGGCGCCGATCCCGAGCGCAATCGCAAACTTAACACACCCAAACTTAACAGCGCGACATTTATTATGACCATGACCAAGGGTCGGGGCGGACGGATATGAGCGCAAATGAAATCGGTTCAGTTTTTTTAGGCCTTCTTTGTTTTGTAGTTGCAATCGCTACAATTCGACTGCAAACTGCAACTCAACATAACCAAGTGCACCTGCAAGACGTATAATGTGATTACATCTAGGGGGTCAAGGGCAGTGTTTTGTCAGTGATGGCGAAAACTTTGTTTAATCATTTTTTATAGGTTGTCTGTTGTTTTTAGCTTTTTTTAGGTGGTTGTTAGTAGTCATTATTCTTTTCATATATCATAGTTATATAGTTTTTTTCACACACCTATATATAATCATTTCCTAAGGATGAAAATAGTAGTAAAGCCACTAGTTCTTGTATATCGTTCTTCTTTTTTCTTTATCCTCAAGTCTATGGCAGGTGGCCCCTCCTTTAACGTATCTTTTTCCAGAGAGCCGTTCTCATTTTTTGGTGGGTGTTGTTACTGTTTCAAATGAGATAGAAGCAGGGGAAGACAGGGGAGAGACGAGAGAAGGTCAAGCACGGGAGAAGTTTGAATGCCGGGCTCTCCTGTTTTTTCTTGACAACCCAAAACAAACAACCCAAAAAGGCCCACAACCCAAAAAGGCCCACAAGACAAAGGCCAACAACCCACAACTAACAAGGGAGAAGTTTCAGCCCAATTGGGCTTTTCTATTTTTGTTTTGTGCGGGGGGAGAAAGGAGCCTGGCGATCGGGCTGGGACAAATAACAATGACGTCATCTCCACGTCATTCGACTGAGACCATTTTATTTCTCAGTCGAATGAGTTCCAGGCGCTCCCCATATATACTCCTCGGCTCCTCCTCCGAGTCTCCACCACTACCTTCCTGTAGTTGCCTATTCCCATGGCGCTCTCCAGCCGCCTCCTCCTCCTCCTCTCCCTCGTCGCCATGACGGCGGTCACTGGCACCTCTAAGGTCATCGTGACAAGGTGCTACCCGCCGCCGATGCCCCACCCCAACGACAGGGACGCGTTCCACCGCAGTCTCCTCTCGCTCCTTGACGGCCTCCCCTCCGTCGCCGCGCCGACGGGCTTCGCCTCCAAGCGGACCAGCGGCACGTTCGCCCGCGGCCTCTGCTTCGGCGACCCCGCGCCCGGCCCGTGCCTCCACTGCCTGTCCGACGCCGGCGCGAAAATCGCCGACCAGTGCGGCAACGCGAGCCGGCGCGCGGGCTTCCTGAACGACGGCTGCTTCCTGGGCTACGCCGACACCAACGTTTCCTCCGACGGCATTGACATCGGTGGGCATCCACGCCATCGACGTGCTGTACTTCTCGGCCGTGGCGCCGCCCCTGGTCCCACAGTCCGCGAATGGCCGGGCGCCCGCCGCCGACGCGACTGCCACGGCGAGCAACGGCGACACGGCGCGCGTGCTGGCACAGTGCGCGACGGACCGCGCCCCGGAGAAGTGCGACCTGTGCCTGAGTGATGCGGTGCTGCAGAGCTGGGTGTTGGAATAAGCCACGGTTTGGTGTGGTCGGACTCGTCGGGCGTGACGGATTCGCGCGGGACGTGCGGGATGCACCGGTGCAGTCGGGCTCGTCGGGCGCGTCGAGTGCGTGTGGGACGTGCGGGACGCAGCGGAAGCCATGGCAAAGTGTATAACGTGTGTACTCAGTCTGGCGCGTAGAGCAAGGCCGTTGGCAAATGTGGTGGCCAAGTTTGCTAGATGCATGCAGGTAGTTAGTTGGGACGCATCACATGCTCGGCTGGGTCATTGCCGTTGAGGGAATGATGCGTGGGTGCTATACATGCATGCATGTAGGAGTCAGTTGCTGGTACTTAGCTAGTTAGTGGCCGGCGGGCGTGGGTGCATGGTTTAGTTAGTTGGCTTAGTGGCCAGGTGATCCGTGCGTGTGCGTGCGTGCGTGAGGCAAATGCCGTTGTGTGTGTCTGGCTATATAAGCCATGTACTGGTGTTGGGAAGAGTTGGTGCTCTTGGAAGAAAAACGGGGATGTGTGTGCGGCCAGGTAAAACTCCAGTGTGCCCTGTTCTTTCTTCTACCTCTAGTCCTGAGTGAGCGAGAGAGAGAGCCGCAACAACAATTGGTATCAGAGCTTCGGTTCAGGCGATCACCGGCGACCATGACGCTCATCCCACACGGCGGCGGTGCGGGCGGATCGGCGACAATGGCGATGCCGATGCTGACCGTGGACAACTACACGGTCTGAGCCATCAAGGCGCAGGCGATCCTCGACGTCCACACCGTATGGGAGGCGGTGGCGCCGGGCGACGCGGCGGTGAACGCCAAAAAGGACAAGATGGCGCGCGCGTTGCTCCTCAGGGCGTTGCCGGAGGACGTGCTACTGCAGGTGGCGACGAAGCTCACCGCTAGGGAGGTATGGGACTCCTTGAAGGTGAGGTTCGTCGGCGCCGATCGGGTCCGCGCGGCGAGGCTGGGGACGCTGCGCGGCGAATTCGACCGGATGAAGATGGCGGGCGGTGAGGAGCTCGACGTGTACGGCGGGAGGCTCGCGGTGATGGCGGCGAGGTATGCCAACCTCGGGGAGACGCTGGGCGACACAACACTTGTCAAGAAGTTGCTGGATACGGTGCCGGATCGCCTCTTCCCCCTCGTCGCCGGCATCGAGCAGTTTCACGACGTGACGACGATGACGTTCGACGAAGCGCTCAGACGGCTGCGTGCGTCCGACGAGCGGGTTCGGCGCCGTGGACAAGACGGCGGCGAGCGCAGGGTGAGCAACTGCTCATGACTGTGGCGCAGTGGGCAGCGCGGGAGCGTCGACACAGCGATGCTTGGGGCGACGACGACGGGCGTAGCATGGCGTCGGGGAGCGGCGGCAACAGGCGCAGGCGCTGCTACAAGTGCGGGGAGTACGGGCACTTCCGGCGCGAGTGCCCGCAGCTGCGGAAAGGACCGGCAGCGGAGCAGACTCTCTTGGCCGGCGCCAGCGTCGACGACGACGGACTCCTCTAGGCCGTGGCTTAGGGGCTGTGTGTTGGAATAAGCCACGGTTTGATGTGGTCGGGCTCGTCGGGCGCGACGGATTCATGCGGGACGTGCGGGACGCACCGGTACAGTCGGGCGCGTCGAGTGCGCGCGGGACGTGCGGAACGCAGCGGAAGCTATGGCAAAGTGTGTAGCGTGTGTACTCAGTCTGGCGCGTAGAGCAAGCCCGTTGGCAAATGTGATGGCCAAGTTTGCTAGATGCATGCAGGTAGTCAGTTGGGATGCATCACATGCTTGGCTGGGTCCTTGCCGTTGAGGGAATGATGCGTGGGTGCTATACATGCATGCATGTAGGAGTCAGTTGCTGGTACTTAGCTAGTTAGTGGCCGGCGGGCGTGGGTGCATGGTTTAGTTAATTAACTTAGTGGCCAGGTGATCCGTGTGTGTGCGTGCGTGCGTGAGGGCTGGGTAAAACTCCGGTGTGCCTTGTTCCTTTTTCTACCTCTAATCCTGAGTGAGCGAGGGAGAGAGCGGCAACAGTGTAAGTAAGAAACACAGGTTTAGGGTTTTGCGTGGGTGGTTGACATCCAGCCTCACGTCTCAATATATAGAGGATCACAATTACAATTACATACGTATACAAATACGTGTACAATGACAATATATTAGACCCTACTTTACATGCCTCCTCAATCTGAACTACATACAAGATTCAGATTGGTTCTAAAACGGTCTAGCATCTGTCTAGTAGCGGGTTTAGTAAGTACATCCGCTAACTGATCATCTGTAGAAATAAACCTGACTTCCAGTTCACAAGCAGCTACTCGTTCTCTCACAAAGTGGAAATCAATCTCAATGTGTTTGGTCCGAGCATGAAACACTGGATTCGCCGTCAGGTAAGTTGCTCCTAAGTTATCACACCACAATATAGGAGTGCGCTGCCGTGGGACTCCAAGTTCTGTGAGAACCGAGTTTATCCAAATGGCTTCAGCCGCGCCATTGGCTAATGCCTTATACTCTGCCTCGGTGCTTGATCTCGAGACTGTGGGTTGCTTCTTCGAGCTCCAAGATACAAGGTTAGGTCCAACAAATATAGCAAAACCACCAGTGGAGCGCCTATCATCAACACAGCCTGCCCAGTCTGCATCGGTGAATATACTCACTCCAGTGAATCTGGACTTACGAATCCGTAGTCCCATGTCTAGCGTACCTTTGACATATCTCAGAATACGCTTAACTGCTTCCCAATGATCCACCGTTGGCTGAGACAGGAACTGACACACTTTGTTCACTGCGAAGGAGATATCAGGACGAGTGAGGGTCAAATACTGAAGTGCCCCAACCACACTGCGATACCGAAAGGAGTCATCTCTACCCAGTAGTGCACCACTATGACGTGAGAGACTCTCGGATGTAGCAAGCGGAGTGGAAGTGGCCTTGCAGTTCTCCATGTTGACGCGATGAAGAAGATCTAAAGCATACTTTTTCTGCGTCAAGGTCATGCCCCCTGAATGAAAGGACGCTTCCAAACCAAGAAAGTACTCGAGGCGACCCAAATCTTTGATGGGAAAGCTAGCAGACAACGACTGCACAAGACGATCCACCACGGCGGGGGTAGAGCCAGCAATCACAATATCATCAACGTACACCAGCATGTATATCTGTATAGTACCCTGGGAGAAGATGAACAGAGATGCATCTGATCTGGAGGCAACAAAACCGAGCTGCAAAAGGCGCTGACTCAAACGAGCATACCAGGCACGGGGTGACTGCTTGAGACCATAAATAGACCGTTGAAGTTTGCAGACATGAGAGGGATAAGTGGCATCCTCGAATCCAGGTGGCTGCTGCATGTACACATCTTCGGCCAAGAACCCATGTAAAAAGGCATTGCTCACATCAATCTGTCGGAGGCTCCAGCCACGAGACACAGCAAGAGACAAAACCAAGCGAACCGTGGCAGGCTTCACCACTGGGCTAAAAGTATCTCCGTAGTCAATCCCGTGCTGTTGAGTGAAACCACGAGCAACAAGACGAGCTTTGTGCTTATCAACAGACCCATCCGGACGGTGCTTGGTTTTGAAAATCCACTTGCAGCTCACAATATTAACACCAGGTGGCCGAGGCACCAACACCCAGGTGTTAGTGTGACGGAGAGCAGCAAACTCCTCGGACATGGCTGCACGCCAGGCAGGTTCACCTAGAGCATCACGATGGGAAACCGGCGCGGCGAAGAAGGCACGACGGCAAGAGTCGTACCGAACCGTGTCATCAGTGTAAGACTTCTCCTTGCGCGTATGATCACGATGGCGTGTAACCATAGCATGCACCGGAGCTGCATGGCCAGTAAGAGAAGACGACGACGACGAGGGCTCGGCCGAGGGTGTCGCGGCTGAGGGGACCTCAGCAGGAGGCGACACGGGCCGAGAGACGATGGTGTGCGGGACCGGCCCAGGCGAGGGCGGCCGCCCGGGCGACGGACCGGGCGAGGGTGGCAACCCAGCCGCACCGGGCGAGGGTGGCGACCCAGCCGCGTCCACGGTCGCGCCATCAGGCGAGGCAGCCACATCCGCCTCGGGCGGTGGGACATGCACGTCGGGCGCATCAGGAGGCGTCGGAGCAGCAACATGTACCTGGGGGGAACTCAAAGCAATATCACCTGCAAAAGACAAGTTAGATGACAAATAGGACATGTCATATTTGCGCACATGGACATCCGGAACCGGTTCATCGGAGGGAAAAGTGAGTGCATGTTCAAGAGAAGCAGGATCAACCGAAACACCGGGTTGAGAGTAAGGGAACACAGTCTCGTCGAAAACAACATCACGAGAGATGTATATCCGACCGGAGGTACGGTCAAGACACTTATAGCCCTTATGCAAAGGACTATAGCCAAGGAAAACACACATCTTGGACCGAAACTCAAGTTTGTGAGCATTGTACTTGCGGAGACTAGGCCAGCAAGCACACCCAAAAATCCGAAGGGAAGAGTAGTTGGGCTGAACATGAAACAGACGAAACAAAGGTGTGTCCTTGTTGAGAACCGGAGTGGGCATACGGTTGATGAGGTAACATGCCGTAAGAAAAGCCTCATCCCAAAACCGAAGTGGAAGAGAGGAGTGCGCAAGCAAGGCAAGACCGGTCTCGACCAAGTGTCGGTGTTTGCGCTCGGCAATACCGTTCTGCTGAGAGGTATGCGGACATGACACTCGGTGAGAGATGCCCGTGCGTTGAAAGTAGCGATGGAGTTTGTGGTATTCACCACCCCAGTCAGACTGAACGGCTTTGATTTTATAATCCAGAAGGCGTTCGACATGAGCCTGAAAGTTGTAGAAAACTTGCTCAACATCAGACTTGTGTTTAAGCAAATAAATCCAGGTGAAGCGCGTGTAGTCATCAATAAAACTAACATAATATTTGTACCCTCCCGAAGAAGCAAGAGCGGGACCCCAAACATCTGAATGTATTAATTCAAGAGGTACAGTAGTGATGTGAAACGAAGTAGAATAAGGTAGTTGATGACTCTTAGCACGCTGACATGCATCACAAACTAACGATGAATTATTTGAACTAGAACACGGAAGTTCATGACTCCGAACAATGGAAGTGACCACATTATTTGTAGGATGACCAAGACGTTGATGCCAGTGCGACGACGAAACTCGAACACCGGAGGAGGCACGGTGAGACGATGAAGATGACGCACGAGCGAAGGGGACCGGATAGACCCCCCCGTAACTTCTACCGTGAAGGATGACGCGCCTGGTTGCTTTGTCCTTAACAAGGAAAAAACGACGATGAAATTCAACAAACACGTCATTATCACAAAGAAGACGATAAACAGAGAGAAGATGCTGGCTGATGTGTGGAACATGAAGGACGTTGCGCAGTTTAAGAGATGAACCGGGTAAACGCGAATGACCAATGTGTGAAATAGACAAACCTGCACCATTGGCCACCTGAACCTGATCCTTGCCGTCATAGCGCTCATGAACCTGGAGGCGCTCAAGATCATTAGTCAAGTGATCCGTAGCCCCGGTATCCAACACCCAAGGAAAGTCGACGGTGTTGGTGGAGGCCGAGTTGGCGGAGCGGGAGTTGTGATCCTGATCATAGCGCTTGCGACAGTCGTCGGCTTCATGGCCCCAGTTCTTGCAAATTTGGCACCGGGGACGCCAGCGGTTGCGACGCCCACCTCCTCCGCCGTTGTTGTTGCCGGCTTTGCCTCCTCCACCTTGCTGGCCATTGCCGGCATAACCAGTATTGCGGTCACGGCCGCCGGTGTTGCCGCCATTACCGCCCTGGCGGTTCTGCCCTGGCTGGCCATGTCCATCAGCCGGGCGCCCCACACCATGGGAGGGATAGGGATCGGAGTAGGGCGCGCGTCCGCCCGCGCCGTACGAACCCGAACGGGTCACGGCGTTCGCGGAGGGAGACCACCCCTCCACCGCACTCTGTTGTGCCTGCAGCGCCTCGAAGGACAGAACCAATGAGTAAAAACTGGAGTAGGGCATGGGTGCATTACTCGCGCCCAAGGAGGCGGCGATGGAGTTGTAGGCGGAGCCGAGGCCAGTGAGGATGTGATCGATAAGCTCATCATCCCGGATCGGAGAGCCGGCGGCGGCCATAGTGTCGGCCAGGGCCTTCATCTTGTGCATGTATTCCGCGGCAGACAGATCATCCTTCCTCAGCGACTGAAGTTGCCGCCGGATGTGGCGGACATTGGCGCGGCTCTGGGCGCCGAACATGGCGGCGACGGCTGTCCATACCGTATGCGCCGACTCGCAGCCAATAAGTTGGCATGCAATATCCTCATCCATGGAGGTGAGAAGAAGCCCCTTGACGCGCTGATCTTGAACCCACCATTGGTGGTACTCCGGGTTGGCGACGGTGGTAGCAGCGTCGCCGGTGCCAACAACGAGTGTTTTGACCGGTGCCGCCTTGGTGCCATCGAGGTGTCCATGGAGGTTGGCACCGGCAAGAACGGTGCTAGTGATGCCCCCCCAGAGCATGAAGTTGTGGCGACCGAGGCGGACGGAGATCGTCGGGACGGCGAGCGCGGCGGGGATCGAGGCGACGGGAGAAGAGACGATCGCGCCGCTAGTTTGGGCGACGGACATAGCGGCGGACGACATCGCAGCGGCGGCACGGAAGGGACAGCGCGCGGCGGCAGCGGAGCAAGTCACGAAGATGGCTCACGCGGCAGCTGCGATCGTAAGCGGCGGCGCGGTTAGATGTCTCGCGCGGTAACAGCAGCGGGCGGATGGGTGCCGATGGATAGCTAGCTACGCGGCGCTGATGGATGGCTAGCTTGCATGGATGGATGGCTAGCCTGCAATAGGAAGCAGCGGCTGCGCGGAGAGAGGTTCGGGCGGCGGCGGCGGCCCGACCTGGCTGATACCAAGTTAGAAACACAGGTTTAGGGTTTTGCGTGGGTGGTTGACATCCAGCCTCACGTCTCAATATATAGAGGATCACAATTACAATTACATACGTATACAAATACGTGTACAAGGACAATATACTAGACCCTACTTTACAGTGTACACTGGAGACTCACCGCCGACGGCGTGCAAGGAAGCGTGGCCGCGGTTCTGGGCCCAGACTGCTACCTCCGTCTCGAGATATCGGCACCGCCGCTGAGAGAGAAGATTCGTGAGCATTACTCCGGCCGGTAAATTCCATGGCGATTCCGTCTCTAACTTGTGACGCGCTGCGCTGCAGGGAGGATCGTAAAGGATCATATCTTCCTGACTGTGTTAATCTGTTTCATCGTCGTCGTAGCTATCGTCGCGCTGGTAGCTCATGTCTGCCGCCTGGTGATGGGAAAGGCCGGGAATTGATGCAGCAGCAGCAGCAGGTATGTACCTACGTCTCCGCCTCGTTGTTGGTAAAACACACCCGTGATCTTGAGTTCTTGACACGTCTATCTTTATCTCCAGCGGCGGAAGGGAAGGGAAGCCATCATCTTACCGGGAGAAGAAAGAAGCAGACTGAATAAAAGCAAGCAGGACATGAGGGCGCTGGACGGCTGGAGGAAGCCAACGCCATTTTACTACTACTGTTAATCTAGTTATGTTGATCTATCCTATGCATTTGGATGCTTGGTACTCCATTTTACTATTGCTCTGTTCCGTGATCCTCCACAAATCTTCTTCGTGATTGTGGAGCCCGGTCGTTTGGCGCGATCCTATGTGTGTGTGGAAACCTAATGCTGATCTTTATAAGATCTTCAGCAGATGTTGATCTCTTCTCCGAGCTAGCTCGATCTGCATTCAGGTGTTTTCATGCATTGCATGAGCTGTTTTTAAAGGTTATTATTATGCATGTTTAGCTAGTTCTCGCAGCGAGGCATATTTGCGATGCCAGTTTAGCTAGTACACGCAAGACGCAACATTTCTTTATAAACCTTGATCGACCGATGCTTGCCGCTGATCGTGTATGTCGATCATATCCAGTGCCTCATAGATTTTACCGCCGGGTGTAACACTTCACGCGCGCACACAGTTCAGTTATTTAGCATCGTAAATATCACGAGTGGATGACGACCCCTTTGTCATGAATTAAGACCTTAGCGTACCGATCGAAGAGCTGAAATCAAAGGGCAGTGCATGTCCTTCGAGAGGATAAATGAAGGTCTGCACTTGATGCAAAGTGACCACGTATATACATGAACTTCTGCACATGACTTGGCTCGGCTTCTTGAAAGGCCAAACGTTAGGCAAAATGCGTGTAGTGAAAAGGGAGAGAGTAATTGGAGTGAAAGACAAAGCTCCTCAATATATTCTTGAATCAGTTTGACTAATTCACATCTAGATGTTTTTTAAGGATGTCACATCTAAGCTTTCACAAATATATTTTTTGAATAAAAAGATAGAGCATTTTTTACCTTATGCATTCAAAACGGGCGAAAAAACCCGGATGACTAAAGTCATTTACATGAAGGTGATGTTAACGCCGCACAAAGGAGTACAGCAGGCCATCACCAGACCTATTGGGGTACAGATTTGGAGATAGATAAAAGGAAGAGAACATGCAAATTAAGTTGGAGTGAAGGCGTCTGCCCAATCCAACATGTACTGCCTAATATGCTGTGAGGCACGCAGGCTCCATAACTTGAACAGCTCAGTGACTCCAGTGTATACTTGGTGCTCTTGCCAAAAGGATCCGTCGAGGACTCGAGTGTTCCTAGCGTTCCAAAGGGTGACCGCACACGCCGTGAAAAAAATATGCCACATCTTGCCATGCAGCGCCTTCGGCTGATCTGAACATAGAAAAAGTTCAGGTTCTGTGGAGGATGTGGCCAACTCCTGCAAGCCTAAATTGGACCATAGCGCTTGTGCAAGTTTGCATCTCAGCAAAATATGGCTCATTGTCTCCGTAGCTGGGCAAAGATCGCAGCCATTGTGCGGAGCAATTTTATCCCAATGCTTCCTCACCATATTATATTTTTGGTGTTGTGTCTGTCCTGGAGTGCAATTCACACAAAGATATGATATTTGTGTGGTATGATTCTGTCCCAAATGAGTCTGGCTGGCATATAGAGTTTGCCTCGAAAAGTGAAAAGCTTGTAGAAATAAGCAGTGCTCAAGCTCTTGTCAACGAGCAGCAGCATTCTGGTGTCAACTGTATTAACCTGGGGCTGCACATAGCTCAAGATTTCAGCAAGGGCTGCCAGCTCTTGTGTGGCCGTGTAGGATAGATTTGGATGAAGCTGGAGGCTCCATTGGCCGTCTCTGAACTATGAAGCAACTGTGCAAAACTGGGCCACAACGAAAGTAAAAAGCGTCGGGAAAACAACCATAAGCCGACCACAGTCCAGCCAGAGGTCATACCAGAAGGCAATGCTTTGGCCGCCCCCAAGTTTGCATTTGGAAGCTTCCATAACCATCTGCACTGTGGTTCTAAAACCTTTCCAAATAGCAGTATCTCGATTATGAGGGGTCCAGGATAGTTCCTTCTGACAATATGTCTGTGCGAACCAACTGTAACACGGCACATCCTCATGCTGCAGTACTTTTTCCATAAACTTGCATACCAATCCACAAATATATAATGTAGCAACAAGAAACAAAAAACTAGGACAAAAAAAAAATAGACCACAAACAGAGTGGACATCATCTTAGACATGATATAACTATGTCACATCTAGATGTGTCCTCAACAGACCCTGAATCAGTTTGAATTGTACATGCATGACACACGGTGTGAAAAAGGGGCATTATTTGCAAATTTGCTTGAAACAATAACTGATCTTAGCCAATGATTTATACTAACTGTTAAATCTAAACATCCGCCGCCAAGAAAGCAAGGAAGGAAAACCCAAGCACCGGCCCCCGCCAGCGTGCTCGATTGGTCGCACAAGAAACAAAGCGACCTCGCTAAACCGCCTCCTGCAGCCACTACTCTCCGTCCCTTCCACCCTCGGCATATCGGCCGCCATGGTTAAGCGGTGCCTCCCCCTAGAGGACAAGCCCAACGTCATGAACCAGGTACCCGCGCCTCCTCTCCACTTCGGGTAGGGCTTTTGCTTCGGCCTCTCCTCCTCCTCGCTCATGGCCCTTTATGGTACTGTCGGTTGCAGTCTGTGTCATGACCTGGTCCAGAGAGTGGCCTTGAATCTCTGTGCTTTATGTGCCAGTCCTTGGAACTATTGTTGGCACGCACAATTGACGATGAAATACCAAGAAACAATGCATGCCATATATTGTCAAAGTTAATGGAGCTAGCTCAAATTCGTTCGCACCGTCACATGGGTTATGGCAGGGAACCTGTTATCATCGTTTCTATTCTTATTTGTTGTTGATGGTCTTGATGTTATTTTGAAACAGAAAGTGCAACAAGGACAGATCACACCAGTGTGTGTGTGTCCTAAGGCGCCGGGTATATCACACTTGCTATTTGTGGATGACACATTACTTTTTTTTCATGCCATAACAGCAGAAGCTATGGAAGTCAAAGATGCTCCTGCTATCTATAGGAGGAATACATGCCAATTTATAGACCCCGCGAAGTGCTCTATCTTATGTGCGGAGGTGTTGACCTGCTGATCAAGCTATTGTATCCCCGGCATTGCAAGTGCAGAATCTGCATTTTGAGGAGCGCTACCTTGGGCTCCTTACACCCAATGGGCGCATGTCTAAGGGCTGGTTCCAAAGCTTATAGGAGCAACTCACTAATAGGATTCTAGTTTGGGGAGAAGGAGCATCACCAGGAGGGAAAGAAATATTGATTAAAGTTGTTGCACAGTCCTTGCCCACGTACTTGATGGGGGTGTTCTGGCTACCGCGTAGTGTTTGCGATGATCGCACCCGAATGGTCAGAAATTTCTAGTGGGGGCGAAGGAAGGAAGATGGAAGACGCACTAGAGGGCATGGGATACCATGATCAAGCCGAAGGAGCAGGGCTGGGTCAGTTTTCGGGACTCTTGCTTGTTCAACCAAGCGTTGCTCGCACGTCAAGCTTGGTGTCTTATCTCTAACTCCGATAGCTTGTGTGCGCGGGCACTAAAGGACTGATACTATCCCGATGGACGCCTTGAGGACACAGTCTTCTCCAGCAACACTTCAACAACTTGGCAGTCCATCATCCATGACCTTTACCTCCTCAAGAAGGGCCCAATCTGCCGCATTAGTGACAATGCGTCGGTCCACATTTGGCGTGACCTGTGGATTCCTCATCCGCAGCCCGTGCCCAATCTCCTTGCAAGGATGACGCCGGCTTAGGAGAGTTAGCAAACTACTGGATGGACATGCATGGAAAACGAAAGGTCGCGCTACTGCAACAACATCCCCTGCAAATAGATGTGATAAGAGTCTCTGAAAAATAATGCTTCTCCATGGCAAGTGGAGGATTGTATTGGGCGCCTGAGCGGAATGGAGCCTTTTCGGTGAAGAGCACTTATCGCCTCGGCCTCAATGAGTGTTTCCTGCCATATTCAGTCACAGCAAGCAGGGCACCAGACGGGTGACATGCTGGGCACTTATATGGTGGTGCGATGCTCCACCCAAAATGCGTATATTTGTGTGGAAACTTGCATCAAACTCGTTGGCCAGTTGGGCAAATAAAAACCAGAACATTGGAGATCACTGATGTGTGCCCATTATGTGCGATGGAGCGGGAGGACACATTCCATGTTTTTTGTAGGTGCCCTTGAGCGGTGGAGCTCTGGCGAACCATGAAGAAACATTTGAACCTGCTGGAACTTGCAACTGTGCGTCCAACGGGGGTGGAGTGGCTCTTTGATGTCTTGCACAGGGTCGGCCCTAGCATTCCAGAGGCCCTTGTGCGTACTGAGAAAATGAGCCCTTACACTATACTAGATAAAAAAAATGCTCCCACACCTATCATGTACTCCCTCGGTAAACTAATATAAGAGCGTTTAGATCACTATTTTAGTATGCTAAATGCTCTTATATTAGTTTACGGAGAGAGTACACCGAAAAGTCATTATAAAAGCAATTGTAAACTTCATTAGCAAATATCGACTTCATATACCATTGGCCACATATATATCATATGATTATAAGAGTAGGATACACGCTCCAACAACCCAGAAACCTTAACTCTTAACTAAATATATATATGACATTGTTCGCAATTCTTGATCCAATTCGACAGAAGCTACAACTCCAACTCTAGCAGCCCAACTCCAACCATAAACGTGCATCAACAAATATCATGCGTTTGTTTTTCACCTGAAATGTCGCAACTAGGTTTCGCTACTAGGAGGAAGACGATACAATTAACCGATCTTCTTAATAGGCCTGGTCTACTTCTCTGCGTACTATTTTTTTTCTACACATATATATAATACACATACCTGTAGAGGGTATGTGCCACTACCTGGGCTGGGCCCTAGGTCCCCCCACCCGCGTCGAAGCTTCCTGCCGTTTCTTGCTCAGCTGTGAAGCGTCACTATCGCCCTCAAGCAGGGGCGGATCTGGAACTAATGTTACCTTGATGCACTACTTAACTATGACATAAAATTTTCAAGCAACAATGAACTAATAAAGATGTGTTTCATAACTTTTAACATGAATTACCAGATATAATAGACGCCGATTTATAAAAACAAAAGGTAATAGTCAAACTGCTTAATATAGTGTGACAAAATTACTTGAAAATGATGTCATGGATACCTAATTGCGAATGTGATGGACTGATGGTGCCGTTCTTTTGAGAAGAAACTGGTCCATACTACCTGCATTTAATACTTAAAACTAGTGAGAAATCAAAATTGTGAAGCCAATGAAGTATACGTAATTACAACTTCAAACAGTAGCTGATGCCCCATGTTTTGCCAGAACACATACATTTAAATATATTTCAATAAGGTTTAACTTACTAGCCCCAATTTTTTACATACAATTGTTGCGACTTGTAAAAATATATAGAAAAAACAACACAAAGAAGGGATATCGAGCAGAATTCGAATCAAGCAATGACTGTAATCTAAACGAAAAATTCAAAAACATATTACTAATTAGCTAAGAGAGGGAAAGAGAAATTCCGGCGTGGGACGTGGCCATGACTCGCGAGGGAGCCGTGGTGGCTTCGGCGCTGCAGGCTGCAGCGTCAGTCGTCGACCCGCATTCTCCGGCCTGCCGGTTGCCGCTGCTTCGCGTACGCATTTGCCGGCCGCCCACCCATCAGGAACGGATCGATTCGATCAATAGATCGCCGCCGCTGCGCATAGATTTGCTCGCCTCGCTTGCTCGGGGGCAGAATACATGAGATGAGGAGACGGATAGAGATCTCTTTTTCTTTTAGTGGAGAAAAATCGGGGATTGGGAAGATGGATCGCTAGTTTGTTAGAGCATCTCCAGCCGCGTCCCCAACAGGCCCTCTTCAAGCGTTTTTTCTGCGCCGGTGTCAAAAAAACTGCCCAGTCGCGTCCCCAGAAGCTCGTTTTTCGCCGGCTCGGGCCAAAACTGGTGCCGGCGGACCCAGGCCGAACCCGGCGCCCTGGGGGGCGCTTGGGGAGCCGGCACAAGCGAAAAAGGCGCGTGGTCTGCCCTGGCGGCGACCCGAGAGCCTTTTCCTGCCGTTTCTTAACGCTTTTTCCTCGAATCCCTCCCGCTCGCTCGCCTTCCTCCCGCCATTCCCTCCCTTTCTCCCACCAAAGCCCCTCCCGCTCGCCTTCCAGTCGCCGCCATGCCGCCGAAGAAGTACGCCATGCCGCGCGCGGCGGCAACCACGACTGGCACCGTGGCCCAGCCGAAGCAGAGGAAGCCGAGGGCGCCGCCATTGAAGCCACCGGGCATGTCGAACGCCGAGTGGAGGGTGGAAGTTCAGCGACGCGACGCAGTCACCGCCGACCGGCGGAACAGGGCCATCGCCAAGAAGGCCCGCGACAACGCGGCGCGCGCGGCGGCGTCCTCCTCATCGGTCGACCACGCGGGGATGATGAATCCACCCGTCGTCAGCCACGCCCAGTACGCGTCCTGGGGACAGCAAGGCGTCGGATCTCCATGGGGATCGTCGTCGCCCGGCTACGCCGACGGCGACGCGCACGGTGGGTTCAACCCAAACGTGACCTTCCCCCATGGCCACCCCGCGACGCGCACACCCTCGCCCGCCTTCGTCGGCGTGCAGTACCCTCCATACAACTACTCGCCGCCCGCCTACGCGTCCACACCGACGCCCCATCTCCGCCGTGGACCGCTGTCCTTCTCGCACCTCGGCGACACCGACGACACAAGAGCCGACATGGACGACATCATCGCGACAGGATCGACCGCGGTGGCCGCGTCTCCCGGGTTCGCCACCCAGGACGAGGTAGTGGATCTCAGCGGCGTCATGGAGGCCGAGCTCGGCTACGTCTACGGCGAGGATGCGCACGAAGCGCAGGAACCCGAGGAGGAGAAGGAGGACGAGGAGGAGGAGGAGGAGGAGGAGCCGGCTCCTGATCCGACGAAGGGGCGCTAGAAGAAGAAGCGGGCGGCTAGGCCAGGCGAACCGCGCATCAAGTGGACGTCCAAGGAGGAGGAATGCCTCGCCGAAGCATGGAAAGTCGTCTGCCTCGACCCGACCACCGGCACGAACCAGAGCCTCGAGACGTACTGGGACCGCATTAAGGCCGAGTTCGACGAGCGGAAGCTCGTCGACCCCTACTTCAAAGGCGTCTACATGCAGCGCGGCTCCAAGGCGATGGCGAACCATTGGGGGCATATCCAGGGGGCGTGCAACAAATGACATGGAATCGTCGAGGAGGTCGCGGCTCGCCCGGAGAGCGGCGCCAGCGTTAAGGATCAGGTACGCACGCCTTTCGCCCGCATCTCTTCGTTGTCTACGCCCGCCACCCGCCAACTGTTTGTTCCTCCGCGCAGTTGATGCGCATGTTCACCATGTATCGGCGCGACAACCTCGACGCCGACTTCAAGTTCCTCCACGTCTACAAGCGCATTGACAAGTGCGAGAAGTGGGCGGAAGTCCGACGTACCCTCGACAAGGCCAAGGAGACATACAAGCCGGACGCGACGACTCCGGGCGCGTCAGAGGGGCGGCCGGACGACCAAAAATTGGCAAAGAGGGGGAAAAACGCCGACGCGGCAACCGCGCAAGTGCAGGAGTCCATCTAGCATTGCCTCGCCGACGCCCAGGCCCGGGCCGTCCTACGTGAAGAGAAGACCGAGGCACGGTGGTTGTCGCTGATGACGAACAGCGCCATCAAGCTCGACCTGCTCCGGACCAACGTCGACCTGCTCCGGACGAACGTCGCCGCGAAGAAGAGAAACACCGACATGGCTTTTCTGATGGGCGGGGCGGACATGCTCCAGAGCAACGACGAGCAGCTCAGGGCGTGGTACATGGCGGAGTGCGGCCTCATCCTGAACCAGATGCAGACGGCAACGCCGACGACGCCGACGACGCCAGCTCCCGCGCCCACGGCCACACGGACGCCAAGCCCGAACGACGCCTCTACATCGCCGCCCAGCAGTAGCGAAGCCGCGCCGACACAGCCCAGCACCGAAGCAGCTCCGACACCGCCGAGCCCGCGCACGCCGACTCCGCCAACGCCTGGAGCCGACCCCGCCGAGTGATTCGTTGCGCACGCGAACTTGCGGCGTGTGGCACTCTGTTTTTTGTAACGCCAGACTACGTCCGATCGCCGGATTTGTGGCGTCTTTTGTGAGCGGGAACGACCTAGTTCAAATTTTCCGCATCCTGAGACCGGCGCTTAGGGGCGTGACTGGGAGTTAGGTCGTCTCCAGGGGCCGAACTAGTGCCGGCACGCCCCCAGGCCGCTCTATTTAGGCGCCCTAGGGGGCCGAACGGCTGGAGATGCCCTTATAGACTTACAGGAGAAGGGAGATGGATAACAGAAATACGATCGGTCGTGTGCCGGTGTGCGTTTGAACGGATCGAGGGTATACTGTACGTAACGTGGGTAGTGGGCTGTTCGAAGTGAAACCACGAGCCCGCGCGGGCTGGTTTCATCGGACCTATGGCACACTTGCTGGGCCACCCTGTTGCCATGGGCCAAGTGACTGTTAATTAGCACTGAAACAATTCCTGGACCCTGTTGCTTGTGCTACAGGGTTGGCCCATTGGGCTCCGCCCCTGCCCTCAAGGTCATGTAAAACAATATTATAATCAATTATTCATATTAATCACGTGACACATGGGTAATCCACGGGCACAAACTCAAAGCCATAACCTGCTCACTAATATCGGGTTACCCATGGAGCATGGGCGTGACCCATGGGCGGAGAGCACGACCCATACCCTACCCATTGGGATGCCTATGGACAGCCATACCCATGGGATGAATTGCTGGGTTGACAGGTGTTGCACTTCAACAGATGTTAGTATACCAACATTCGAAAAAATATAAAACGTTGTTACTGTAGTGGGTGGTAAAACCATAAATCACCGGGGGAGGAAGTTGCGCGGAAGCTCGCGTGGGCGACGGATGAGGCAAAACAATAAAGCGCTGGCAGTGTTTGGCAGAGCCCCTTCTTAGTGCGGGTGCAGCTTGATGAGGGGTGGTGTCGTCGCCTAGCTTGGAATGGCAATGCGCGTAGCAACCACGCAGCGCTCCACCCTTTCCATATCGATGCCGCGGCAAAGCATCCGACGCGAGCTGCCTGCCATACGTACATTACTACCAGACGCGAGCTCGCGCTGGTCCTTTCCTTGGTGACTAGACTAGTTCGTTCCAGCGCCGCGAGACTCTCCTCGGCTCCTCCTCCTAGTCTCCACCACTGCCATCCCGGAGCTGCCAACTCCCATGGCGCTCTCCCGCCGCCTTCTCCTCTTCCTCTCCCTCGTCGCCATCACGGCGGTCACCGGCACCTCCGAGATCATCGTGACCAGGTGCTACCCGCCGCCGACGCCCACTGTCAACGGCAGCACCAGCGCGTTCCGGCGCGATCTCCTCTCGCTGCTCGACGCCGTCCCCTCGGCCACCGCGCGGACGGGCTTCGCCTCCATGCGGACCGGCGGCGCGTTCGCCCGCGGCCTCTGCTTCGGCGACCCCGCGCCAGACCCGTGCTTCCGCTGCCTGTCTGACGCCGGCGGGAAGATCACCGACCTGTGCGGACACGCCAACCGGCGCGCGGGCTTCCTGACCGACGGCTGCTTCCTGGGCTACTCCGACGCCAACGCGTCCTCCGCCGGCGCGGACGACGACGACATCAGTGGCGTGACATTCTCCGGCGACGCCGTCCCACGCATCGACAACGTCGACGTGCTGAAGCTCGTTGCCGTGGCGCGGTCCCTGGTCCCGCGGTCCGCGAACGGCCAGGTGGCCGCCGCCGACGCGACTGCCACGGCGAGCAACGGCTACACGGTGCGCATGCTGGCACAGTGCGCGACGGACAGCGCCCCGGCGGAGTGCGCCCGGTGCCTGCGGGATTCGTCGCTGCAGATGGCCAAGAGCTGGAGGCTCACGCTCACCGCCGGCGTCGACGTGCAAGGAAGCGTGGCCGCGGTTCTCGGCCCGAACTGCTACCTCCGCTTCGAGATATCGGCACCGCCGCTGCCCGTGAGAGAGAAGATTCGTGAGTATTGCTACATTGCTACATAGTAACTCCGGCCGGTAGATCTCATGGTGATTCTATCTCTAACTTGTGATGCGCTGCGCTGCAGGGAGGATCGTAAAGGATAACCTCGTCCTGACTGTGTGCATTGGCTTCATCGTCGCCGGGGTTATCATCCTGCTGCTAGTTCATGTCTGCCGCCTGGTGACGAGGAAGCTCGGGAATGCTGCAGCCGCACCAGGTATGTACTATGTACTACCCACGTTTCCGCCTCGTTGTTAAGAAATATACATCCGCAATCTTAAGTCTTAACACAACTATCTTATCTCCAGCGGCAGAAGGGAAGCCATGATCTGACCGGGATAAGAAGGAAGAAGACCGAATAAAAGCAAGGAGCCATCTACAGGACATGAGAGGGCTCGGGCGTTACCAACTTCCTGCAGGAACACATAGCTAGCTAGGGTAGTGTTGAACTGTTATGTTGGTCTGTCATATGCATTTGGATGCTTGGTACTCCATTTTACTACTGCTCTGTTCCGTGATCTTCCACTAATCTTCTTCGTGATTGTGGAGCGATCCCGGTCGTTTGGCGCGATCCTATGTGTGTGTGGAAACCTAATGCTGATCTTTATAAGATCTTTAGCAGATGTTGATCTCTTCTTTTCTCTGTAGTTGCCTACCTAGCTAGCTCGATGTGCATTCAGTTGTTTTCACGCATGAGCTTGTTTTGAAAGGTTATAGGCATGTTTAGCTAGTTCTCTCTGCGAGGCATATTTGGGATGTCAGTTTAGCTCAGCGGCCATGGCTGGAGCTCGGTGCTTGCTCAACGTTCATGGTGTCCACGCAACGCACACTTTACCAACTGCTGCTCCCAGGCACAGCTGGATTTCTGTGTGCTTCCCTCCATTTCAAACTAGCCTCACCTCGTTGCTGGCTGACGGTGCGTGCTAGCTGCATGCATGTACATGCATCTTCTGAAATAGAGTGATTGGTTTGGATTGAAGTGCAGATGTTCATCTCTCTTTCTTCTCTGTAGTTGCCTACCTAACCAGCTCGATATGCAGTCAGTTGTTTCCATGAATGATCTTTTTTTAAAGGTTATGCTTATGCATGTTTAGCTAGTTCTCTGCGATGCCAGTTTAGCTCAACGTCTATGGCAGGTGCTTGCTCAACGTCCATGGTGTCCACGCGTACGCATGCGCGCTTTACCAACTGCTGCTCCCAGGCGCAGCTGGATTTCTGCTGTGCTTCCCCTCCATTTCAAACTAGCCTCACCTCGTTGCTGGCTCACGGTGCGTGCTAGCTGCCGTGAGATGTGTATAGTTTTTTTCCGATATATCTTCATTGTATAAAGGTTTCTTGCATTTTATCACACATGTGTATGTAATGGCCTTTGACCCTTAGTGAATATAAGTTGCTCATTATCCAACATGGTATCAGATGCCAGGTTAGCCTCTCTCCCGCATGATGCAACTCCGTGCGTGCTCCTTCTACCCACTGTCGTCGCTGTTGAGCTTCGATCCTAGTCTTCCTGGTCACCGGCTGCCTGCCCTTTTTCTAGCCTCGCGCGAGCAACTGCTCGATCCAGATCGAGTTTCCCCGCTCGCAGGTTGTGCCCGGTCTGCAGCCCCGCTGTCGATCTCCCCTCGTCTGGTCGCCCCTTTCTCTTCGACCGGCCGCCGCCCGCCCGTTCCCGTCCAGCCGCCGGTGCTCCTTCAACTGCTGCTGCTCCATCCAGCTGCCACCTCTCCTCGCTGACCGGCCGCTGATCTGCCTCTTCGACCGGCCGCCGACGTCCCTCTGCGCACGGCTGCCACCGGTCCCGTCCAGCCGCTACTGCCGCTGCTGCCTCCGGCCTGCCCGGTCGATCCGGCTGGCCCTCGCTCGATCCCAACCACGAGCGCCCTCGCTCGTTGCCAGCATCGAGCGTTCGATCCAGATCAAGTTTCTCTGGGTCTGTTAACTTCCAAAGAGAGAGAGAGAGAGGGAGGGAGAGAGGGAGTATACAACATGTCTTCTTCTGGCTATGTCGTTGTTCCTCGGTGCTCGGTGATCTTTGATGGCACCAATTATGTTGAGTTTGCGGGTTTCATGTGTATTCATATGCGCGGTCTTCTGCTGTGGGGTGTTCTCTCTGGCGAGGTCCCCTATCCGCCATGCCATGTTGCTCCTATGGCTCCTACCTCACCGGTGCCGCCGGTCCTTGCTGCTGATGCTTCTCAGGCTGATCGAGATGCAGCCAAGGCTCTCGATGATGTTGCGGTTGATGCTTATGATCAGCAGGTATCCGCCTATTCAGATATTCTTTCTGTCTACCGGGATGATCTGTCTGCTTACACTCAGTGGTGCAATGATGATGCCTGGGCTGCTACTGTTCTCACTACGAGTGTCCTCCCTCAGTTTGCTTCGGAGTTCATGGGCCTCGACACAGTTGTAGCGATGTGGTCTTACCTCAGTCAGCGCTATCAACCCTCTGGTGATGCTCTTTACTTATCTGTGGTGTGTCAGGAGCACGCTCTTCAGCAGGGTGACTCATCTGTTGACAAGTTCTACACACAGAGTTCTGCCATCTGCCGCCAGCTTGACTCTCTTCGGATAGTTGTTTGTGGATCTTGCCGCTGCTGTCAGACTATGCGGTCCAACTTGGAGTTTCAGCATGTCCATGAGTTCTTATCTCGCCTCGACCCCGAGTTTGAGTCTCGACGTGCTCACTTGCTTGCTCGTGGTTGTCTTTGAAGGAAATATGCCCTAGAGGCAATAATAAAGTTATTATTTATTTCCTTATAATCATGATAAATGTTTATTATTCATGCTAGAATTGTATTTACCGGAAACATAATACATGTGTGAATACATAGACAAACAGAGTGTCACTAGTATGCCTCTACTTGACTAGCTCGTTAATCAAAGATGGTTATGTTTCCTAACCATGAACAATGAGTTGTTATTTGATTAACGAGGTCACATCATTAGTAGAATGATCTGATTGACATGACCCATTCCATTAGCTTAGCACCCGATCGTTTAGTATGTTGCCATTGCTTTCTTCATGACTTATACATGTTCCTATGACTATGAGATTATGCAACTCCAGTTTACCGGAGGAACACTTTGGGTACTACCAAACGTCACAACGTAACTGGGTGATTATAAAGGAGTACTACAGGTGTCTCCAATGGTCGATGTTGGGTTGGCGTATTTCGAGATTAGGATTTGTCACTCCGATTGTCGGAGAGGTATCTCTGGGCCCTCTCGGTAATACACATCACATAAGCCTTGCAAGCATTACAACTAATATGTTAGTTGTGAGATGATGTATTACGGAACGAGTAAAGAGACTTGCCGGTAACGAGATTGAACTAGGTATTGGATACCGACGATCGAATCTCGGGCAAGTAACATACCGATGACAAAGTGAACAACGTATGTTGTTATGCGGTCTGACCGATAAAGATCTTCGTAGAATATGTAGGAGCCAATATGGGCATCCAGGTCCCGCTATTGGTTATTGACCGGAGACGTGTCTCGGTCATGTCTACATTGTTCTCGAACCCGTAGGGTCCGCACGCTTAAGGTTACGATGACAGTTATATTATGAGTTTATGCATTTTGATGTACCGAAGGTTGTTCGGAGTCCCGGATGTGATCACGGACATGACGAGGAGTCTCAAAATGGTCGAGACATAAAGATTGATATATTGGAAGTCTATGTTTGGACATCGGAAGTGTTCCGGGTGAAATCGGGATTTTACCGGGTTACCGGGAGGTTACCGGAACCCCCCGGGAGCCATATGGGCCATCATGGGCCTTAGTGGAAAGGAGAAAGGGGCAGCCCAAGGGGGCTGCGCGCCTCCCCCCTTCCCCTAGTCCTAGTAGGACTAGGAGAGGTGGCCGGCCACCCCTCTCTCTCTTTCCCCCTTGGGAATCCTAGTTGGAATAGGATTGGGGGGGAGTCCTACTCCCGGTAGGAGTAGGACTCCTCCTGCGCCACCTCCTCCTGGCCGGCGCCTCCTCCCCCCTTGGCTCCTTTATATACGGAGGCAGGGGCACCTCTAAACACACAAGTTGACACAAGTTGATCCACGTGATCGATTCCTTAGCCGTGTGCGGTGCCCCCTGCCACCATATTCCTCGATAATACTGTAGCGGAGTTTAGGCGAAGCCCTGCTGCTGTAGTTCATCAAGATCGTCACCACGCCGTCGTGCTGACGAAACTCTTCCCCGACACTTTGCTGGATCGGAGTCCGGGGATCGTCATCGAGCTGAACGTGTGCTCGAACTCGGAGGTGCCGTAGTTTCGGTGCTTGATCGGTTGGATCGTGAAGACGTACGACTACTTCCTCTACGTCGTGTCATCGCTTCCGCAGTTGGTCTACGTTGGGTACGTAGACAACACTCTCCTCTCGTTGCTATGCATCACATGATCCTGTGTGCGCGTAGGAATTTTTTTTGAAATTACTACGAAACCCAACAGTGGTATCAGAGCCTGGTTATTGATGTTGATGTTATATGCACGAGTAGAACACAAGTGAGTTGTGGACGATACAAGTCATACTGCCTACCAGCATGTCATATTTTGGTTCGGCGGTATTGTTGGACGAGACGACCCAGACCAACCTTACGCGTACGCTTACGCGAGACCGGTTCCCTCGACGTGCTTTGCACAGAGATGGCTTGCGGGCGACTGTCTCTCCAACTTTAGTTGAACCAAGTATGGCTACGCCCGGTCCTTGCGAAGGTTAAAACGGAGTCTATTTGACAAACTATCGTTGTGGTTTTGATGCGTAGGTGAGATTGGTTCTTACTTAAGCCCGTAGCAGCCACGTAAAAAATTGCAACAACAAAGTAGAGGACGTCTAACTTGTTTTTGCAGGGCATGTTGTGATGTGATATGGTCAAAGCATGATGCTGAATTTTATTGTATGAGATGATCATGTTTTGTAACCAAGTTATCGGCAACTGGCAGGAGCCATATGGTTGTCGCTTTATTGTATGCAATGCAATCGCGATGTAATGCTTAACTTTATTACTAAACGGTAGTGATAGTCGTGAAAGCATAAGATTGGCGAGACGACAACGATGCTACGATGGAGATCAAGGTGTCGCACCGGTGACGATGGTGATCATGACGGTGCTTCGGAGATGGAGATCACAAGCACGAGATGATGATGGCCATATCATATCACTTATATTGATTGCATGTGATGTTTATCTTTTTATGCATCTTATCTTGCTTTGATTGACGGTAGCATTATAAGATGATCTCTCATTAAATTATCAAGAAGTGTTCTCCCTGAGTATGCACCGTTGCCAAAGTTCGTCGTGCCCAGACACCACGTGATGATCGGGTGTGATAAGCTCTACGTCCATCTACAACGGGTGCAAGCCAGTTTTTGCACACGCAGAATACTCAGGTTAAACTTGACGAGCCTAGCATATGCAGATATGGCCTCGGAACACGGAGACCGAAAGGTCGAGTGTGAATCATATAGTAGATATGATCAACATAACGATGTTCACCATTGAAAACTACTCCATCTCACGTGATGATCGGTTATGGTTTAGTTGATTTGGATCACGTAATCACTTAGAGGATTAGAGGGATGTCTATCTAAGTGGGAGTTCTTAAGTAATATGATTAATTGAACTTAAATTTATCATGAACTTAGTACCTGATAGTATCTTGCTTGTTTATGTTGATTGTAGATAGATGGCTCGTGCTGTTGTTCCGTTGAATTTTAATGCGTTCCTTGAGAAAGCAAAGTTGAAAGATGATGGTAGCAATTACACGGACTGGGTCCGTAACTTGAGGATTATCCTCATTGCTGCACAGAAGAATTACGTCCTGGAAGCACCGCTGGGTGCCAGGCCTGCTGCTGGAGCAACGCCAGATGTTATGAACGTCTGGCAGAGCAAAGCTGATGACTACTCGATAGTTCAGTGTGCCATGCTTTACCGCTTAGAATCGGGACTTCAACGACGTTTTGAACGTCATGGAGCATATGAGATGTTCCAGGAGTTGAAGTTAATATTTCAAGCAAATGCCCGGATTGAGAGATATGAAGTCTCCAATAAGTTCTATAGCTGCAAGATGGAGGAGAACAGTTCTGTCAGTGAGCATATACTCAAAATGTCTGGGTATAATAATCACTTGATTCAATTGGGAGTTAATCTTCCGGATGATTGCGTCATCGACAGAATTCTCCAATCACTGCCACCAAGCTACAAGAGCTTCGTAATGAACTATAATATGCAAGGGATGAACAAGACTATTCCCGAGCTCTTCGCAATGCTGAAAGCTGCGGAGGTAGAAATCAAGAAGGAGCATCAAGTGTTGATGGTTAACAAGACCACTAGTTTCAAGAAAAAGGGCAAAGGGAAGAAAAAAGGGGAACTTCAAGAAGAACGGCAAGCAAGTTGCTGCTCAAGAGAAGAAACCTAAGTCTGGACCTAAGTCTGAAACTGAGTGCTTCTACTGCAAGCAGACTGGTCACTGGAAGCGGAACTGCCCCAAGTATTTGGCGGATAAGAAGGATGGCAAGGTGAACAAAGGTATATGTGATATACATGTTATTGATGTGTACCTTACTAGAGCTCGCAGTAGCACCTGGGTATTTGATACTGGTTCTGTTGCTAATATTTGCAACTCGAAACAGGGACTACATAATAAGCGGGCACTGGCAAAGGACGAGGTGACGATGCGCGTGGGAAACGGTTCCAAAGTCGATGTGATCGCAGTCGGCACGCTACCTCTACATCTACCTTCGGGATTAATATTAGACCTAAGTAATTGTTATTTGGTGCCAGCGTTGAGCATGAACATTATATCTGGATCTTGTTTAATGTGAGACGGTTATTCATTTAAATCAGAGAATAATGGTTGTTCTATTTATATGAGTAATATCTTTTATGGTCATGCACCCTTGTAGAGTGGTCTATTTTTATTGAATCTCGATAGTAGTAATACACATATTCATAATGTTGAAGCCAAAAGATGCAGAGTTGATAATGAAAGTGCAACTTATTTGTGGCACTGTCGTTTAGGTCATATCGGTATAAAGCGCATGAAGAAACTCCATACCGATGGACTTTTGGAATCACTTGATTATGAATCACTTGGTACTTGCGAACCGTGCCTCTTGGGCAAGATGACTAAAACACCGTTCTCCGGTACTATGGAGAGAGCAACAGATTTGTTGGAAATCATACATACCGATGTATGTGGCCCGATGAATATTGAGGCTCGTGGCGGATATCGTTATTTTCTCACCTTCACAGATGATTTAAGCAGATATGGGTATATTTACTTAATGAAACATAAGTCTGAAACATTTGAAAAGTTCAAAGAATTTCAGAGTGAAGTTGAAAATCATCGTAACAAGAAAATAAAGTTTCTACGATCTGATCGTGGAGGAGAATATTTGAGTTACGAGTTTGGTGTACATTTGAAAAACTGTGGAATAGTTTCGCAACTCACGCCACCCGGAACACCACAGCGTAATGGTGTGTCCGAACGTCGTAATCGTACTTTACTAGATATGGTGCGATCTATGATGTCTCTTACTGATTTACCGCTATCATTTTGGGGATATGCTTTAGAGACGGCCGCATTCACGTTAAATAGGGCACCATCAAAATCCGTTGAGACGACGCCTTATGAACTGTGGTTTGGCAAGAAACCAAAGTTGTCGTTTCTTAAAGTTTGGGGCTGCGATGCTTATGTGAAAAAGCTTCAACCTGATAAGCTCGAACCCAAATCGGAGAAATGTGTCTTCATAGGATACCTAAAGGAAACTGTTGGGTACACCTTCTATCACAGATCCGAAGGCAAAACATTCGTTGCTAAGAATGGATCATTTCTAGAGAAGGAGTTTCTCTCGAAAGAAGTGAGTGGGAGGAAAGTAGAACTTGACGAGGTAACTGTACCTGCTCCCTTACTGGAAAGTAGTTCATCACAGAAAACTGTTTCAGTGACACCTACACCAGTTAGTGAGGAAGCCAAATGATAATGATCATGAAACTTCAGATCAAGATACTACTGAACCGCGTAGATCAACCAGAGTAAGATCCGCACCAGAGTGGTACGGTAATCCTGTTCTGGAGGTCATGCTACTAGATCATGATGAACCTACGAACTATGAAGAAGCGATGGTGAGCCCAGATTCCGTAAAGTGGCTTGAAGCCATGAAATCTGAGATGGGATCCATGTATGAGAACAAAGTATGGACTTTGGTTGACTTGCCCGATGATCGGCAAGCAATTAAGAATAAATGGATTTTTAAGAAGAAGACTGACGCTGATGGTAATGTTACTGTCTACAAAGCTCGACTTGTCGCAAAAGGTTTTCGGCAAGTTCAAGGAATTGACTACGATGAGACCTTCTCATCCGTAGCGATGCTTAAGTCCGTCCGAATCATGTTAGCAATTGCCGCATTTTATGATTATGAAATTTGGCAAATGGATGTCAAAACTGCATTCCTGAATGGATTTCTGGAAGAAGAGTTGTATATGATGCAACCAGAAGGTTTTGTCGATCCAAAGGGAGCTAACAAAGTGTGCAAGCTCCAGCGATCCATTTATGGACTGGTGCAAGCCTCTCGGAGTTGGAATAAACGTTTTGATAGTGTGATCAAAGCATTTGGTTTTATACAGACTTTCGGAGAAGCCTGTATTTACAAGAAAGTGAGTGGGAGCTCTGTAGCATTTCTGATATTATATGTGGATGACATATTACTGATTGGAAATGATATAGAATTTCTGGATAGCATAAAGGGATACTTGAATAAAAGTTTTTCAATGAAAGACCTCGGTGAAGCTGCTTACATATTAGGCATTAAGATCTATAGAGATAGATCAAGACGCTTAATTGGACTTTCACAAAGCACATACCTTGACAAAATTTTGAAGAAGTTCAAAATGGATCAAGCAAAGAAAGGGTTCTTGCCTGTGTTACAAGGTGTGAAATTGAGTAAAACTCAATGCCCGACCACTGCAGAAGAAAGAGAGAATATGAAAGATGTTCCCTATGCATCAGCCATAGGCTCTATCATGTATGCAATGCTGTGTATCAGACCTGATGTGTGCCTTGCTATAAGTTTAACAGGGAGGTACCAAAGTAATCCAGGAATGGATCACTGGACAGCGGTCAAGAACATCCTGAAATACCTGAAAAGGACTAAGGATATGTTTCTCGTATATGGAAGTGACAAAGAGCTCATCGTAAAAGGTTACGTTGATGCAAGCTTTGACACTGATCCGGATGATTCTATATCGCAAACCGGATACGTGTTTACATTAAACGGTGGAGCTGTCAGTTGGTGCAGTTCTAAACAAAGCGTCGTAGCGGGATCTACATGTGAAGCGGAATACATAGCTGCTTCGGAAGCAGCAAATGAAGGAGTCTGGATGAAGGAGTTCATATCCGATCTAGGTGTCATACCTAGTGCATCGGGTCCAATGAAAATCTTTTGTGACAATACTGGTGCAATTGCCTTGGCAAAGGAATCCAGATTTCACAAAAGGACCAAACACATCAAGAGACGCTTCAACTCCATCCGGGATCTAGTCCAGGTGGGAGACATAGAGATTTGCAAGATACATACGGATCTGAATGTTGCAGACCCGTTAACTAAGCCTCTTCCACGAGCAAAACATGATCAGCACCAAAGCTCCATGGGTGTTAGATTCATTACAGTGTAATCTAGATTATTGACTCTAGTGCAAGTGGGAGACTGAAGGAAATATGCCCTAGAGGCAATAATAAAGTTATTATTTATTTCCTTATAATCATGATAAATGTTTATTATTCATGCTAGAATTGTATTTACCGGAAACATAATACATGTGTGAATACATAGACAAACAGAGTGTCACTAGTATGCCTCTACTTGACTAGCTCGTTAATCAAAGATGGTTATGTTTCCTAACCATGAACAATGAGTTGTTATTTGATTAACGAGGTCACATCATTAGTAGAATGATCTGATTGACATGACCCATTCCATTAGCTTAGCACCCGATCGTTTAGTATGTTGCCATTGCTTTCTTCATGACTTATACATGTTCCTATGACTATGAGATTATGCAACTCCCGTTTACCGGAGGAACACTTTGGGTACTACCAAACGTCACAACGTAACTGGGTGATTATAAAGGAGTACTACAGGTGTCTCCAATGGTCGATGTTGGGTTGGCGTATTTCGAGATTAGGATTTGTCACTCCGATTGTCGGAGAGGTAACTCTGGGCCCTCTCGGTAATACACATCACATAAGCCTTGCAAGCATTACAACTAATATGTTAGTTGTGAGATGATGTATTACGGAACGAGTAAAGAGACTTGCCGGTAACGAGATTGAACTAGGTATTGGATACCGACGATCGAATCTCGGGCAAGTAACATACCGATGACAAAGGGAACAACGTATGTTGTTATGCGGTCTGACCGATAAAGATCTTCGTAGAATATGTAGGAGCCAATATGGGCATCCAGGTCCCGCTATTGGTTATTGACCGGAGACGTGTCTCGGTCATGTCTACATTGTTCTCGAACCCGTAGGGTCCGCACGCTTAAGGTTACGATGACAGTTATATTATGAGTTTATGCATTTTGATGTACCGAAGGTTGTTCGGAGTCCCGGATGTGATCACAGACATGACGAGGAGTCTCGAAATGGTCGAGACATAAAGATTGATATATTGGAAGTCTATGTTTGGACATCGGAAGTGTTCCGGGTGAAATCGGGATTTTACCGGGAGGTTACCGGAACCCCCCGGGAGCCATATGGGCCATCATGGGCCTTAGTGGAAAGGAGAAAGGGGCAGCCCAAGGGGGCTGCGCGCCTCCCCCCTTCCCCTAGTCCTATTAGGACTAGGAGAGGTGGCCGGCCACCCCTCTCCCTCTTTCCCCCTTGGGAATCCTAGTTGGAATAGGATTGGGGGGGGGGGGAGTCCTACTCCCGGTAGGAGTAGGACTCCTCCTGCGCCACTTCCTCCTGGCCGGCGCCTCCTCCCCCCCTTGGCTCCTTTATATACGGAGGCAGGGGCACCTCTAAACACACAAGTTGACACAAGTTGATCCACGTGATCGATTCCTTAGCCGTGTGCGGTGCCCCCTGCCACCATATTCCTCGATAATACTGTAGCGGAGTTTAGGCGAAGCCCTGCTGCTGTAGTTCATCAAGATCGTCACCACGCCGTCGTGCTGACGAAACTCTTCCCCGACACTTTGCTGGATCGGAGTCCGGGGATCGTCATCGAGCTGAACGTGTGCTCGAACTCGGAGGTGCCGTAGTTTCGGTGCTTGATCGGTTGGATCGTGAAGACGTACGACTACTTCCTCTACGTCGTGTCATCGCTTCCGCAGTCGGTCTACGTTGGGTACGTAGACAACACTCTCCTCTCGTTGCTATGCATCACATGATCCTGTGTGCGCGTAGGAAATTTTTTTGAAATTACTACGAAACCCAACAGTCTTCCTATCTCGGAGGTACTTGTTGAGCTTCATGCTGAGGAGACCCGCCTTTGTTCTGGTGGGTTGCTTGTAGTTCCTTCTGTGTTGGCTGCCCGAACTCCTATGTCGTCTGCTCGTCCCACTGCTCCACTACTCTTGCCCACACCTTCAGGAGGGTGGGTCGCCCTCCTTATGTTGAGAAGGGCCGGTCGCGCCGTGACACCTTATGTGACTACTGCTCCAGGCCAGGTCACCCAGAGTCTGATTGTCGCCAGAAGCAGCGGAACTAGAGGCGCTCCTCTTCCAGTGGGATTCCTGTGTCGTCATCGACTCCGTCACTCACTGACTCTGGCTTCCTCTGGTTCTTCATCGATGGTCTCTACTACTGATGTGACTGCTTTCACCACTTCATCACCGCAAGCATATACACCGTCAGGTACATCTTCGTGGGTTCTGGACTCTGGGGCTTCCTTTCATATGTCCTCTGATTCTTCAGCGTTGTCGTCTCTTCACCCTCTTGATTCTTCTATTAATGTTCTTACTGCCGATGGCACATCTCTTCCTGTTGCTAGTCGCGGTATTTTTTTCACTCCGTCCTTTTTTGTTGCTAGTGTCTCTCATGTTCCTCGCCTTACCATGAATCTTTTTTTCTGCTGCCCAACTTACTGATTTTGGTTGTCGTGTCATTCTTGATACCGACTCTTACTCCATTCAGGATCGTCGCACCAAGGTTTTGGTTGGTGCTGGCCCCCGATGCCGTGAGTCAGAGGGCCTTTGGGAGGATGACTGACTTTGTGTTCCTTCCGCTGCCACCACTTCTGTCGGCTCTCATACTCTTGCTGCCTCTTCGTCTGCGTCCTTCCAGCAGTGGCATCATCGCCTTGGTCACCTCTGTGGCTCTCGCTTGTCATCATTAGTGCGTCAGGGCCTCTTAGGGTCTGTATCTGGAGATGTTTTTTTACATTGTAATGGTTGTAGACTTGGCAAACAGACCCAATTACCTTATCCTACCAGTGAGTTCGTATCTCAGCGTCCGTTTGACTTAGTTCATTCTGATGTCTGGGGTCCTGCTCCCTTTGATTCGAAAGGTGGTCATCACTACTATGTTTTGTTTATTGATGATTTCTCTCGCTACACTTGGCTCTACTTCATGAAATCTCGTAGCGAGGTTCTTCTATATACAAACAATTTGCTTCCATGGTTCACACCCAGTTTTCCACGCCTGTTCGTACTTTTCGTGCTGACTCTGCTGAAGAGTATATCCCCCAGCTAGTGCGTGCTTTTCTCGCAGAACAGGGTACTCTTGCCCAGTTCTCATGTCCTGGTGCTCATACTCAGAATGGTGTTGCACAACGTAAGCACAGTCATCTACTTGAGGCGGCTCGTGCACTGATGATTGCTGCTTCCCTTCCACCCCATTTTGGGCTGAGACTATTTCCACGTCCATCTATCTCATCAACATTCAGCCATTGACTGCCCTGCAGGGTGGTATTCCTATGGAGTGTCTCACTGGTCGTTCTCCTGACTACTCAGCTCTTCATATGTTTGGATGTGTGTGCTATGTCCTTCTTGCCCCCCCCCAAGAACGCACCAAACTGACTACTCAGTCGGTTGAGTGTGTTTTCCTTGGCTATAGTGATGAGCACAAGGGCTATCGCTGTTGGGATCCTGTTGGTCATCGCTTGCACATCTCGCGTGATGTGACTTTTGACGAGACTCGTTCTTACTACCGACATCCTTCTTCCTCAAGCTTCTCTGTGGACAATATTTTTTTCGTCTCCTTCCCGATACACCCTGCTATGTGCCTCATGTTTCACCTTTTCCTCCGGCACCTCTCACTCATCCTCATTCACCATCGACACCCTCTTCACCATCCTCCTCCTCCACATCTCCACCATCATCTCCAGTCCGTCGCCCTCTCTCACCATTTCCTCTCCACTATACTCGCCGCCCTTGTACTGAGGATGCTTCCCCTGACGCGCCTTTCACCTCTGGTGCACCTCCCTTCACGCCTCCCCCGATTCATAACCTCCGTGCTCGGCCTCGCCCCCCACCTGATCGCTATTCTCCTGATTGGTACGGTCTCTCTGCTATTGCTGAGCCCACTTTCTATCAGACTGCCATGACTCAGCCTGAATGGCAGCTTGCGATGGCCATAGAGTTTGCTGCCCTTGAGCGCTCAGGCACATGGGATTTGGTTCCCCTCCCTTCCGGTGTCTGTCCCATCACCTGCAAGTGGGTCTACAAGATTAAGACTCGCTCTGATGGTTCTCTTGAGCGCTACAAAGCTCGTCTTGTGTCCCATGGTTTTCAGCAGGAGTAGGGACGCGATTATGATGAGACTTTCGCTCCTGTGGCCTACATGACCACTGTCCGCACTCTCCTTGATGTGGCTTCTGTTCGTCATTGGTCTATCTCTCAACTTGATGTCCAGAACACTTTTCTCAATGACGAGTTGTGTGAGGAGGTTTATATGCAGCCACCACCGGGGTACTATGCTCCTGATGGTATGGTCTGTAGACTTCGCCGCTCCCTCTATGGTCTTAAACATGCCCCTCGTGCCTGGTTTGAGTGCTTCGCCTCTGTGGTGACTTCCGCTGGTTTCTTGCCCAGTGATCATGATCCCGCGTTGTTTGTTTACACTTCTCCTCATGGTCGGACTCTTCTCCTTCTATGTTGATGACATGATCATCACCGGTGACGACTCTGAGTACATTGCCTTTGTTAAGGCTCGCCTTCATGACGAGTTCCTCATGACTGATCTTGGTCCACTTTGCTATTTTCTTGGGATTGAGATTTCCTCGACTTCTGATGGCTTCTACATCTCCCAAGAAAAATATATTCAGGATCTTCTTGCTCGCGCTGCTCTCGGTGATGAGCGCATAGTTGTGACTCCTATGGAGCTCAACGTTCAGCTTCGTGCCTCTCATGGTGACCCCCTTCCTAATCCCACTCGCTATCGTCACCGCGTTGGCAGCCTTGTCTATCTTGTTGTTACGCGTCCGGACATCTCCTATCCTGTCCACATCCCGAGTCAGTTTGTTTCAGCCCCCACCTTTGTCCACTATAGTCACCTCCTCCCTGTTCTACAATTCCTTCGTGGCACGATCTCTTAGCGCCTTTTCTTTCCCCGCTCTAGCTCTCTTGAGCTCCAGGCCTACTCTGATGCTATCTGGGCTAGTGATCCCTCTTATCGACGCTCGCTGTCTGCTTACTCTGTCTTTCTTGGTGGCTCTCTTATTGCCTGGAAGACAAAGAAACATACTGCAGTTTCTCGCTCGAGTACGGAGGTTGAGTTGCAAGCCATGGCTATGTTGACGGCTGAGGTGATCTGGTTACGGTGGTTACTTGACGATTTTGGTGTGTCTGCTACTACCTCGACTCCCTTATTGTCAGACAGCACTGGTGCTATTAGTATTGCGCGTGACCCGATGAAGCATGAGCTCACCAAACACATTGGTGTGGATGCGCACTTTGTGTGTGCTGCTGTGCAGGATCAGACTCTCGCTCTCCACTATGTGCCCTCTGAGTTACAGTTGGCGGACTTCTTCATGAAAGCACGGACTCGAGCGCAGCATGGTTTCCTTCTCTTCAAACTCAGTGTTGTTGAC
>NC_041382.1:646480766-646486059 GCF_002162155.2 Triticum dicoccoides
TGTTAGATGTGTATAGTCCCTTTTCGGTACATCCCCATTGTATAAGAGGTTCCTTGCACTTTACCACACATATATATGTATTGGCCTTTGGCCCTCAGTGAATACTAGTTGCTCATTATCCAACAACTACATGTACAAGCATCTTCTGAATAGAGTGATTGGTTTGGATTCAAATGCAGAATATAGGCAATTGGTTTGGATTCAGTGTACTACTGCTAGTGTCGATTCTCGATTGATGCATTGGTTTGAGTTTGGTCTAGTCAGGTAGGTTTAGTAGTAGATACTAGTAATTCATTTTTTAGATTAATTTGACATGGGTTTGATGTCATTTGGTCTAAAGAGAAAGAGGGCGTAGCTAACAAGATGTGTTTACCATGCTTTAACATATTTGATTGATAATTGAAGGAGGTAAATATTGAGGGCACCAATTTGAATTTGAAATGTGGATTTTATTTTCAATCTGATTTGTTGTAGAATATGTTGTTCAATTTGATGTTTGCAAGATTGTAGCAATGAAGTATGCAATGTGATCAAGTAGTTTGGTCGTTCACTGTTCGTTTAAAATAATGTTTTAGCATGTTTGAAGAACAATTTTGAGTGCCCTAAAAGTTAGTTTTTGGTGCTCTAAATTTTACTCCAACAAGCTTTTTTTTACCCTAGAGTAGGGCAAGTATTGAAGATGCTCTAAGCTCACGTAGACTGTGCCGGTGCAGCTTGACGAAGGGCGGTGTGGTCGTCTCCTTGCTTAGAATAGCAATGCAGAAAAATTCATAGCAACCACGCAGCGCTCCACCCTTGCATACCGGTTCCGCGGCAGCATCGGACACGAGCTGCCTGGCATATGTTGCTTACAAGACGCGAGCACTGGTCCTTGGTGACTAGTACTCCCTCCGTAAGCTAATATAAGAGCGTTTAGAATACTAAAATAGTGATCTAAATTTTTTTATATTAGTTTACAGAGGAAGTAGTATACTATAGCAGAATATTAAGTAATGCTACATCTACAAAGTTTTTTAAAAAAATTTACGTACAAACCGATGTGAAGGATTATGATTGATAATAGGGGGATGAGGTGTCCACCCTCACTAAAAATCAAGGAGGGAGAGAAATTAGTTTGGAAGGTTAAGTAAACCTTTGTAGTCTAGCATTATTGTCAGAGTATTTGGAAGTATGTGTGTATTAATTTGGTAACTAGTATCAGAGTATTTGGAAGCATATCTTTTGTCCTACCTTATCTCGACCAAGACATCTTGTCCTTCAAGACATATACACACACACAATATAACCTTGCCTACGAGGGCCCGAACGACGATTCCACCAATTCTCTTACAGCGCTAGACTAGTTCGTTCGAGCGCCGCTGCACTCTCCTCGGCTCCTCCTTCGAGTCTCCAGCCTCCACCACTGCCATCCTGGAGTTGCCAACTCCCATGGCGCTCTCCCGCCGCCTTCTCCTCTTCCTCTCCCTCGTCGCCATCACGGCGGGCACGGGCACCTCCGAGATGATCGTGACAAGGTGCTATCCGCCGCCGACGCCCACTGTCAACGGCAGCACCAGCGCGTTCTTCCGCCGCGATCTCCTCTCGCTACTCGACGCCCTCCCCTCGGCCGCCGCGTGGACGGGCTTCGCCTCCTTGCGGACCGGCGGCTCGTTCGCCCGCGGCCTCTGCTTCGGCGACCCCGCGCCGGACTCGTGCTTCCGCTGCCTGTCCGACGTCGGCAGGAAGATCACCGACCTGTGCGACGACGCCAGCCGGCGCGCGGGCTTCCTGAACGACGGCTGCTTCGTAGGCTACGCCGACACCAACGCGTCCTCCGCCGGCGCGGACGACAACAACATCAGTGGCGTGTCATTCTCCGGCGACGTCATCCCGCGCATCGACGCCGGCGACGCGCTGAAGCTCACGGCCGTGGCGTGGTCCTTGGTCCCGCGGTCCGTGAACGGCCAGGTGGCCGCCGCCGACGCGACTGCCACGGCGAGCAACGGCGACACGGTGCGCGTGCTGGCACAGTGCGCGACGGACCGCGCCCCGGCGGAGTGCGCCCGGTGCCTGCGGGATTCGTCGCTGCAGATGGCCAAGAGCTGGGGGCTCACGCGCAGCGCCAGCACCGTGCAGGCGGTTCTCGGCTCGAACTGCTACCTCCGCTTCGAGATATCGGCACCGCCCGTGGGAGAGAAGATTCGTGAGTAGTGCTACAGTCTACAAAACTCCAGCCGGTAAATTCCATGGCGATTCTGACTCTAACTTGTGATGCGCTGCGCTGTAGGGAGGATCGTAAAGGGTCACATTGTCCTGACTGTGTGCATTGGCTTCATCATCGCCGTAGCCGTCGCCGTGCTGGTGGTGGTGAGAAGAAAGGCCGGGAATACAGAAGCACCAGGTATGTACCCCCTCTGTCCCCAGTGCTATGTTTTGGCCTCGTTGTTGGGAAATTGGCCTAATTGTTGAGAAATATACATCTGCAATATTAACACATCTGTTTTATCTCCAGCGGCGGAAGGGAAGCCATGATCTGACCGGGATAATACTAAGAAGGAAGAAGGCCAAACAAAGGCAAGGGTGGCGCTACCAACCTCCTGCAGGGGCACACATACGCTAGTTAGAGTTAATTACACGATAGTACCACAATTGGGGCCGTGGTGGCGAATTGGTACCAGTTTTGAAAATTTTTACGTGTCAGTACCATGTTTAGACCGAACCGTTGCAAATCGGGCTAAACTTTGTATTTGTACGTATTGACGCTGGAACTGACCGCCCGGGCCCGCGCGTCAGATGCCACGCTGGCGAATCGGCACGCGCCCGCTCGCTCGATAGGTGCGGTCCGGCTCGAACCGGACCGGCCCGTGCTCCACTCTGTTCCTCCTCGCTCCTGCCTCCCTCCTTGCTCCTCTCTCGTCGCCCTCGTCACCGCCGGCAGCTTGCCGGAGCGGAGCGCCGCCGCCCGCCATGGTTTTCGAAGACGAAAGCAGTGAGGACACGTCCAGCCTGCCGTACATGCACTCGACCTCATCCACGGACGGGCTTAACCAGGTGATTTTCCTTGAGCTAGGTCTAGGGTTAGGGTTTCAGATTTGGGGCTTTTTGATTTGGTTGGTTTCGCTGGGTTTTGATTTGGCATTTTGATTGTACGAGCTTCGGCAGGTCCCTTTCAGCGTTGAAGATCCAGATTACCAGGGGCTTGAGCTGGAAACGATGTCGCCATGTGAGAAGCACGGCAAGGCATCTGAGAGGCTTGTCGCATTTGAAGGAACAGACACAGGGAGAAGGTTCCTAGCATGTGCAGAGCCGGTATGAATTCTATGCTGATAGTGGGATATTATATATAGGTTGATAGTGTCATATTATTGTTGGTTTGACAGTGCCATATTGAACATGAGTGAACATGAGTACAAGGCCTGATTATTAAGGGCATATTCATTTTTGCAACAACAGTAGCTTGTGTAGTTTAATGACAGTGGTACTGTTATTTTGCAGTGGCATTGTTCTTGCTATCATGTGAAATAATCAGTTTGAGGTTTCTACAGGTTTACTATTGCTGTTGTGGCATTTTTATGTAGTAGAATGGAGTACTCAGTTGAATGACAGTGCTACTGTTAATTATGTTCCTGTTATTTTTGGTCCTGTTTGGAACTAAATATTGAGTGAACTGTAACTTTTATGTTGGGATGGACCTGCTGTTATGTATCTAATTACTTGAAATATCCAGTTGAATGGATAGTATGTACTGCATATGCTTTGGCAGTTCACCAAATTTGCAGTTTGAGATTGCTCTCTCTTGTTTTGTAGCTGATTAGCAAAATCTAGTTCAAAGCTGTAGCTGAGTGGTGCTGTAATTTGTCATGCTGTTATTTAGTGGGTAGGTACATCTCAATTACTAGTGTAGCTTAGTGGTGCTATTATTACCAATGTACAGTGTTATTGCTTTGCACTAGTTATTTACCTGTGCTTCTGAAGTAACATGTTTATTTATTTTTTATCTTTTTGCCTTTTTGCAGGAAGGGCAGAATTGTGGGTTTGTTGAATGGGTTGATCACCAGTGGCCCCCAACAATGCAAAATGCATTGTTGAAGCTGTGGGCCATGGTTGAAGATAGCAAGAGTGCTAGGGTGAATGATAATCTTGAAAGTTCTTTCACTATCCACCATCTGACAGAAGAGAAGAACAAGCTGGAGGCCAACTATGACAAGTTAGTCCAAGATGTGCATCAACTTATGAGCTTCCAGGAGGACAGGGTGGTGGATTTCAGATATCTGCAGGATAACCTTACATATCAGCAGCAATGCAGAAGTGAACTGGTGGCTGATATGAAGGCACAGATGGCAAAGAAAGATGCAGAGTTTGAGAAGCTTAAGCAGAATTATGAAGTGCTACTGAACCTGACAAGAGCACAAGCAACAGTCATCCAGAACTTGAAGTTGAAGCATATTAAAGACAAGCAATTGCTTAGTGAAGATAAGATGAACTTGGAGTTGAAGAATGCAGAGCTCACAAAGTCTGAGGAGAAGCTCACCCAAGAGAAGCTAGAGTTGAAGCTTCAGATTGCTGAGCTGATGAAGGCAGAGGAGAAGCTGAAGGAGAAGATCAAGGGGATACATGCCATCTTAGAGAAGTGAAGAAAATGAATATGAGACTAGTGGGTAATGCTGACCTTTTGGGCATGATGGTTGTGTAGTGTATGGCTCTACTAATTGTGAACTATGTCTGTGTATGTATGTAGTAGATATGCTTTTCATCCTTTTGTGAGAAAAGGATGAACTATGCATTTAAACTCAAACTCCACTATGTATTTGTGATGGACCTGCTGTGTACCCTATAATATGTTGAACTCCAGTAAGTATTGTGTGTTATGTTGGCTAGACTTGAAATGATGATATATCATGCATTGGAAGATGGATCAGATATTCTGTGCCATGAGATGTAGACTAAAAGTTATGATTTCTCTTGCAATAGGTTTTATATTTTTATATTAGATGATTATGTTAGCATTGGAAGACTATTTGATGGTTATGTTAGCACTGGAATATTATATGGTTATGTTATATCATGCATTGGAAGCCCATGTTGGTTAGGTTAAGTTGGTTCCGTCGACCCCTAGCCACCGTAAACCGTAATGGTTAGATTAAGGTGGTTCCGTCGACCCCGAGCCACCGTAAACCATCATGGTTAGGTTAAGTTGGTTCCGTCGACCCCTAGCCACCATAAACCCTAATGGTTAGATTAAGGTGGTTCCGTCGACCCCGAGCCACCATAAACCCTAATGGTTAGGTTAAGGTGGTTCCGTCGACCCCGAGCC
>NC_041382.1:646486168-646646517 GCF_002162155.2 Triticum dicoccoides
CTAGCCACCATAAACCCTAATGGTTAGATTAAGGTGATTCCGTCGACCCCGAGCAACCATAAACCATCATGGTTAGGTTAAGGTGCTTCCATCGACCCCGAGCCACCGTAAACCATCATGGTTAGGTTAAGTTGGTTCCGTCGACCCCTAGCCGCCATAAACCCTAATGGTTAGATTAAGGTGATTCCGTCGACCCCGAGCCACCGTAAACCATCATGGTTAGGTTAAGGTGCTTCCATCGACCCCGAGCCACCCAAGTGGACATAAACCATCAAGTTATCCACCCAAGTGGCATCAATCCATCAACCATCAAGTTATCCCCAACAGAACCATCAAGATATCCATTGGCATCAGCAGAAGTTGCTTTAGTGGCATCAAACCCAAAAGAAAACACATTGTAGTGGCATCAAACTCTAAATAGTATATCATTGTAGCATGAGCACAAGTTGGTGATGTGTCATCAAAGCAAAACAAAGCACAATGTATCATCAGCAACAGTTGCTGCAGTGGCATCAAACCAAAATAAATCACATTGTAGCAGCAGCACAAGTTACTGCAGTGGCATCAAACCAAAATAAAGCACATTGTAGCAGGAATACAAGACATTGTAGTGGCATCAAACCAAAAGATAACATGCCACATTGTAGCAGGTGCACATTGTAGAATCAACAGAAGTTTGCATCACCTTCTGCCATCTCTACTAGCATTGAACCAGGCCATCCATCCAGTGTGTGTGCCATCAGTTGGTGGAGGAGCACTAGAAGTTGAGGCACCATACTGCCTTGGGGCAGAGAAAGGCCTTGAAGAATTTGCACCTCTCCCAGCAGAAGATTGAGCACTAGAAGATGCTCTTCCAGATCCTCTTCCACCACCAGCCCTTCTTCCTGCACCTCTACCAGCACCACTTCCACCACCTCTACCAGCAGCACTTCCAGTTCTTCCTCCTGGTGTTGGAGCAGGAGCCCTAGTTGTTGCAGGTGGAGCAGCTCTTGGTGTTGGTGCAGGAGCTTTAGGTGTTGGTGTAGGAGCCCTAGTTGTTGGTGCAGGAGATCTAGCTGTTGCTGAAGCAGCTCTAGGTGTTGTTGCAGGAGCTGTAGGAGCAACACCTCTTGCTTGTGAATTCCTTCCAGCAGGCTTGGAAAACAATTCAAAGGAAACACAGTTAATAATACTACAAATAAGAAAGGTAATTTACAGAAACATCAAAATGAAGAACTAGTACAAAGGGGCTTACCACATGTTTGTTCTTTCTTAAGGCCAACTCAGGTTTCAACTGTTTAAGGCAGGTTGTGTATTTATGCCCTTGTAATCCACAATTGCTACAAGTTATTCTCCCCATTCTTGAGGTGGACTTTGGCTTTGGAACTTCAAATTTTCCCTTTATTCTCTTCTCTTTCCTTCTTCCTTTCTTCACTTTAAATGCTGGTGGTTCTATGTCTGGACCTGGGGTCTTTGTCCAGTCATGCTCACCAGGGACATGATATATCATTGGTTCATATGCTGCCAAATAATATGGTTTCTTGAAGAATTTGCTTACAAAGTCCTCTGGAAACCTTTTTGCCTTGTTGATTGCTGAGATGGCATGGTTACATGGGATGCCACTGAGGTCCCACTTTCTGCAACCACAGGTTTCAACTTCCAAATTGACAGCATGTGTTTGCTCACCACTAGTTACTTGCCACAAGTTAACACCTGCTTGAATGGGTTTGCAGTACCTGGCCCTTTCCTTTTCAATCTCCAACTTCTCACTGTAATGTGGTGTGATCTCCCACCTAGCTTCCCTTTCACTCTCTCTATTCCTGTGCCACCTAACCATCTGCTTATCCTTTATGCTATCACACATAGTTCTTATTGGTTTTTTCCTATGATCTAGGATGTACTTGTTAAACACCTCTGACAAATTGTTGACAACCAAGTCAGTCTTGCTATTTGTGTCAAATGCATGCCTAGCCCATGTTTTCTTGGGTATTGCACTAAGCCACTGCCAAGCTTCCACACTCTCAGCTTTGAGATCATCCATTGCTTTATTAAATTTGTGTTCATTATATGCATAACTGGCATTATCCATGCACTTCTTAAGGTCCTCCCCCCTAAAGCCAGCATTCTGGAAGTTTGCATATATGTGTCTTAAGCAGAATCTTTGATGACTGTTAGGAAAAACTCTATTCACTGCATATAATAGCCCCTGGTGCACACAATTTAAACAGCTAAGCTACTGTCTAATACACATGTAAACACATATTTAGCAGGCAAAGCAAGGTGGATAAACATACCTTCTGTCTGTCTGACATTATAGTATATGGACCATACTGTCCAACTTCTCCTCCAAGACAAATCTTCAGTTGGTGTAGAAACCAGCACCAGTTTGCTTTGTCCTCTTGTCCAACAATGCCAAATGCCAGTGGGTATATGTTGTTATTGCCATCTCTACCAGTGGCAGCAAGGATTTGTGCACCAGTGGTCAACTTGATAAAACATCCATCAATACCTAAAACAGGAAGTAAACATAACATGTCAAATGCATTTATATGTGCAACCTATTGAAACTAACAACATCAAAGTAGTGTACAAGCTAAAATGAACTAACCAATGAATGGTCTACAGCCCTGTAGAAATCCCTCCCTTGCTCCATTGATGCAGTAAAACATGGCATGGAATCTTGGTCCTGGATGTGGGATTTTTTCAGTGGCTTTTGGAGTTACAGTGGTGACTATAACTCTACTCCCAGGGTTTGTATCCATCACAGTCTGAGCATAGTCTCTCAGCCTTGGGTATTGCTTCCTATGATCTCCCAACACAGCCTCAACAGCTAAGTTTTTTGCCCTATATGCCATAGCCTTGGGCACATCCACACCATACTTTTCCATGCAGGCATCAATAAGTGTATGTATGCTAGTACTGACATCAGATCCGAATAGTGGCTCATATTGCTTTGCAAGCCACTTTGCACTTACCCTGCTTGTTTCAGTAGAACTAGGGCAGGTGTGTTGTATCCTCATCTTCTTAATTACAAAAGTGTTTTCCCCTTTTATAACAGCTGCCACAATGCAGAACTTACAATGTTCATTCTTGCAATGCACAATGATCATCTGATCTGAGTTCATGTGATACTTGAAGTCTCTGCACTGAGTGATGTGCAAGCTCAACAGAGCATCTCTGAATTGATGTTGATCTTTGAAGCACATATGCAGTTTTAGTTGTTGGTGTGGTTGTTCCAAATCCTCATTGTACCATACTCTAGTTGGCCTCTTCTTTGCCCTACTCTTCCTTTTTTGAGGTAGCACAAATGCTAGTGGCTCAAACCCATCATCTTCACTGTCCTTCAATAAACTATCATCTTCTTCATCTGATGATGGTTTCCAATCAGGTTGCACTTCTTCTAAAACACTGGAATGTGACCTTGTTGTTGGTCCCCTCCTTACTTGCAACTTCTGCTTCTTCTTTGCTGGCACATATATTTTTTCCTCCTCTTCTGGAACAATAGGGTCATCATCCTCCAACTCAAATAATTCCTCTACCTCTGTGTCACCCTCATAATGCACTTGTTCTTCATCCTCTAATTCTTCTTCTGATTCTTCATCCTCTGTTTCTTCCTCATGTTGCTCTTGTACTTCTTCCTCTCTCTGTCTATTTCCCTCTTCCATCTCCATGTCTTCAGCATCATGCATTTCCTCATTATAGTTAGGCCTTAAATCCCCCATGTCACTATCATACTGCCCTTCAGATCCTTCAGATGAACATGCATAACTGCCATCATAGCCAACTTGTTCTTCTTCCACAACTTCTTTTAACTTGGGATTTAGAACACTCCTGCTCTCTTGTGTTAAAACAGCAGGGCCTACAGCTGCAATATAACTGCTACTCTGACCTTCATAAGCAACACCTTGCTGATCAACAACATAAACAGGAGGATCGGCAAGATCAAAAACAACAGGCTCAAAATATTCAGTTATATCTAAATTTTGCTTCTGTACAAAACCCTTCTGTGGTACACTGACAGCTGGTGGACAAGCCCTAAATAGCAAATTAAGCACCAAACTCTCCTCATTCTGCCTCTTGATCAACTGTAGTTTAACATTACTATCAACCAATTCCAAGCCCTGCTCTCCTGGGGTCTCCATGTAAAACATCAGTGAATCATCAATACTAAAGCCTTGGGTTTCCATCAATGCAACCATATTTAGATATGTCACATCTGAACAGCTTAATTTCCTCTCTAACAGATCATTATTGTCAAAATGGATCCTAACATTCCATATGTCTTCATATAAACTACAATTCACATGCAATTTGCCTAATCAGTACACTATAACCCTAATTAGCAAATAAATGAGAAGAAAAAAAAGAGACAGAAACAGAAACTTACAGGACGCCGCCGAGCCCGTGGGTCAGCTCATGGCTATTGCTAGGGTTCGCCACCCATTGCTTTGCCAGCCGTACCCGCTGCTCCATGGACAGTGCGGGCTCAATGAACTCGTCGTCGTCGCTGGAGTACTCAGAGCTCGAGTAGCCATCGCCGCCCTCGATTGGAGATCTCCCCTCGATTCCTCCTGCCGCGCCGATGCCGAAGAGGGGAAGGTTTGCGCCGCCGCCATCGCCGTCGCCGCCATCACCGTCGCCGCCACCGCCGCTGCCGCCACCACCGCCCGGGGGCGCCGCCGCCATCGCCGTACGCGCAGGGGAGCTAGGGTTCGTCGACGAACAGAGACGACGAGGAGGAACAGAGTGGAGCACGGGCCGGTCCGGTTCGAGCCGGACCGCGCCTATCGAGCGAGCGGGCGCGTGCCGATTCGCCAGCGTGGCATCTGACGCGCGGGCCCGGGCGGTCAGTTCCAGCGTCAATACGTACAAATACAAAGTTTAGCCCGATTTGCAACGGTTCGGTCCAAACATGGTACTGACACGTAAAAAATTTCAAAACTGGTACCAATTCGCCATCACGGCCCCAATTGTGGTACTATCGTGTAATTAACTCCGCTAGTTAGGGTGGTGTTACGTACTGTTACGTTGATCTGTTGTATGCATTTGGATGTTTTTTTTGTCATCATATGCATTTGGATGCTTGGTACTTACTACTGCTCTGTTCCATGATCTTCCACTAATCTTGTTTATGATAGCGGCCCGACCTTGTGAAAAACTAATGTTGATCTTTTTTAGATCTTTTACAGATGTTGATCTCTTCAATGTACTCCTTTCATAAAAAATATAAGAGATCACTGCTTACCTAGCTAGCTTTCAGCCATAATTCTGTTCCCGTTCAGCTTCCGAGAAGGGTTCTGCTCGATCTGTATTCAGCTGTTTTCTTTATTCCAAACAAAAATACGGAGGCAAAAGATGCATGCAGGAGTTTTTTTTATTTAAGATTATGCATGTTTAGCTAGCTCTCGCAATGAGGCATATTTGCGATGACAACTGGCTTTGGGTTTGGAAAATAGACTAATGTTACGCCTACGTAAACACCTACGTAAACAGTTTTACGTAACCCTTTTTTATTGAAACAGTTTTATTTTTTTTAAAGGAGCATTTTATTACTTAAAAGGTTTAGGCATTATATCCGACCACTGCATAACTAAGATGCACAAAGACAAATAAAATCCTACGGAATACAAACAAGGACGCCGATAAATGCCACACGTGTGGTCGTTAGGGGGTCTGCCCACACATTTTGTGTGGTATATAAGAGAAACAGCCCACACACCTACGTGTGGGCAAAACAAGTAATGTCCACGCACCTCTTTTTTCCCTCCTGATCTCTCTCACACGCATGCGTGTGGGCGAAATAGATAGCGCCCACACGCCTTGTACGTCAGGCCTCGTACCTCGTGGTCCCACACACCCCGCGTGACAGTCACCGCGCGTCCCGCAGTTGCCATGGTCCAGACCCTCATCCATGTTCGTGTAACTGTAGTTGTCATGTCGGACAACTACAGTTGCCATGGTTGCTCAACTGTACTTGCCATGTATGGTCTGGTCTACTGCAGTTGCCATGATTTCAAAACTTTAGGAGTTGCCATCCACTAACACTAGGCAGTTGCCGTGTAGCACTACAAAAAGACATGGCAAAAAAATATGTTCGGGTAAAAGAGAGAGTTGCCCTGTGCTCACAAGCACGCTAGGGCAGTTGCCATGTAAAGAGAAAGAGTGCCGGCTAGGGCAGTTGCCATGTACCATGCAAAAACACATGTCAACTCGGGTAAAAAAGAGTTGTCATCTGCTTACAAGCAAAGCTAGGGCAGTTTGCCATGTACCTTGCAGAAACACATGGCAACTGCCAGCTTGGAGTGTGGGCGAGGAGACGGGCGTGTGGGCGAAGCGATAAACGCCCACACACCAGCCCCCTTTGCGTGCGTGAAAACTGGTGTGTGGGCGAATTGTTAAATGCCCACATACCAGCCCCCTCGTGTGGTGAAAAAGGATGTGTGGGTGACCGGATGAATGCCCACACACCAGCTTAGACCTACGTGGCACACAAAAACTGCTAGAACGCGTCAAGATTCGTGCAAAATTGGTTGGACGAGAATCCATGCGTGTGGGCGAGTTGCCAGATGCCCACACGTGTGGGCGTTAGTGTTTTCGTACAAACAAACAGGTAGAGTCTGCATAACGCCTAAAGCAGAGGTGGGTCAATCCTAAGATCATGCTACCACTCATTTTGGGTAAAAATATCCCTCGTCATATCCTCCAATCGTGTACACATCTCCATAAATAGGTCTCAATTTTCCATGTGTTGTAGAGGGGACCATAAACGAAGAGTCCTGGTACATCTGTAGATAACCTGCATTAGAGAAGTGCTTTTATCGTTAAAAACCTTATCCTTTCTACACAGGCAAAGCGACCAAATAACGGCAAGCGCTCCCATCCTAAAAAGAGTTCTAAACCTGTGGTCAATCCTATGTAATCAGTTATCAAATACATTAGCAACACTATAAGGAGGATGCAAGCCAGAAGCTATCTGAATGATTGACCATATAGACCGAGCCAATTTGCATGGGAAGAATAAATATTTTACTGTCTCATCTTGATGACAAAAAAAAATATTGCGGATTTTCATGCCAATTTCTCAGTGCCACATCCAATCTGGTGCAAGTTATGGAGTTTGAAGGTTCCAGCAAAGATGAAAATTTTCATCTAGCGGTGCTTGGACAATGCTATACCATGTTTTGTTCTTGCAAATCGTCATATAGGAAAGGTATCCCAATGCCTAATATGTCAAGCGGGTGTACAGGACATTTCACATGTCCTGTTCAAGTGTATTTGATTGAGGGAAATTTGGGAGGCTCTTGGAATAAGCACAGAGATCCCGTTGGCTGCCGAGGTGGATCGATCATGTGCGGCTGTTATTGATTTCCTACTTTGCAATGCTGCTCATCAGAAACCGTATATGGGAGATGTCAAACTACCGGAATTAATAGCCATAACATGTTGGTATTTGTGGTGGCAACAGAGAGAGTTTGTCAAGGAGAGGAGGTGCAAACGCCAGAGAGAACGACACCTGCGATCACGGTGCTTGCCCTAAACTACGTGTGTGCTACAGGAAAAGTCTTGACAAATGCAAAGATAAACAGATGGCCTTTGGTCCTAGCTGGGCATCTAGTTCTAAATGTTGATGCTTCCTTTTCTGTTGGAACAAACTCCGGTGCTTGTGGAGCAATTATTCGAGATCATAAAGGGCATTTCATCAATGCTTCTACATCTAGGCTTGAACATATGGGTGATGTTGTTGCTGCCGAAGCAGTCACACTTTTTGAAGGATTGAAAAGTTTAGGCTGCCCTAAACTGCTGGGATGGACAATAGCACAGTGATGGATGCACTAAATCTCAATGAAGGCTATTCATCGATGACACCGCCAGTGTTGAACGATTGTAGGAATATACTGTGTGATTTCGGAAAGGTTACAGTTGAGCATTCTTTTAGAGAGTCCAATATAGTAACTCATGAATTAGCTAAATGGGGATGTGTGAACGACCTTTCTATTTGGGCCAAGGCACCTCCTAGCTTTCTTGTTAAATTCCTAGCGGATGATGTAATCGTTATCTACACCTAATAATAAGGGAAACGTTTCTGTGCGGCAGGCCGGCCGAACGCTCGGCCGGTCTCTCGGCTACGTACATGCCACGCGGCCATGAGGGCCCACACACATGTCCCTTTCTTATCCTCTCCTTCACTACACACATTTTATCCTTTCCTCACACAGCTCGTTTTCAGATTTCTCACACATCTCCATCTCCGCTCGTCCCTCTCTCTCTCTCTCTCTCTGTTTCCAGACTTCAGCAGCGCCATGGCTTCTCTGGCGAGCCCGTCACCGGCGGGGCCCCATCTGCTCTATTCACCCTTCTCCGACGAGATTTCTCTTTTATGTTGCATAGCTCATCGGCCTTTCCATCCCTGCTCCTTCGACGACCCACTGTCGCTACAGTTAATGGAGATGGACCATAGAGACGGTGGCGAACGGAGGAGAATCACTCCGGGAGAGCTGCAATTGGTGGACCGAAGAGTTGCTACCGGCCACGTCGGGAGCCGCAACTGACGAACGGAGGAGCTACAACGGGCAAGCGGCTGGTGGTGACCACAACCACCAAGTGCTACAACTGCGGCGACCAAATTCTGGAACCAGCCTCAATTTTGCTACTACTGACGTTTTGATTTGATGGAACCGGCACCTAATTTTACATTTTTGCTACCGACGTTTATTTTCTTGCTGGATCTAGCACCATTTTTGTTTTGTTACAATGAGTGTTTTGAGTTTGCTTGAACCAGCGCCCATCTTTAGCAATTTCTGCTACCACTAGCGTTTTGCTTTGCTGGAACGAGCTTTATTTTTTTGCTGCCCCCGGCGTTTTTGAATTGCTGGAACAACATCCAAGTTTTGCAATTTGTGCTACCACCGTTTTCTTTGTTTGTTGGAACCAGCGTCAGTTTTTGCTGCCACCGTTGGTTGGATGTGAACCAGGTTGTCGTCGCCACTGATTCTGCAGGTGCGCAAGGAGGGAGGGATGGGCAGAAGCGGCAAGGGGCGAGCGTCGGTGCCGACTGTCGACGGTGATGGGACGAGACGCGCGCGCGCGATGCAGAGGGGGAGGGCGACCGCCATATCTCCCTCGTTTTCTTTTCAGATTCATGTGCTGCACGAGAAAGGCGATGACGAACGAGTCCCATCTAACGAATATGGGACTCAAGCAGACGGCTAGCGCGTGATCGGCCCGAACTTGAGCCAGCGTGCCGGCGCCTAGCACTCGCCTATAATAATAAAGGGGTTATTGCTTCTGGCGGTAGGCAATCAAAATTGCCTTCAAAGTTGCAAAATATTACCCACCAGTTAAGTGACAAAAAACGTTTTGCAGGGAATCCCCGCCTGGGCCGGCCCAAATATAGACACCTACTATAACTCTGCGCGCCGGAGAAGACACAACGCGCCCGTTTGGGCCGGCCCATGTGCGGGCGCCTGTTTTTTAGTTTCAATTTTTATTTTTATTTTTCTGGTCTGTTTTTGTTTTCTTCTACTTTAAAGAATTTGGAAATTTTGAAAAATATTTGAAATTTAAAAAAGATAGAATTTTGAAAAATATTTTTTTTAGTTTTACGGTTCTATTTTTTTCTTCTACTTTAAATGATTTGGAAATTCAAAAAAACATTTGAAATTTAGAAAAACTGAGAATTTTGAAATAAAATATTCAAGAAAACATAAAATGTTTGTGAATTCAAAATATGCTTATTTTTCTAGAAAAGTTCATAATTTTGAAAAATTGTTTGTAAATTCAAAAATAGTCCATGATTGTGAAAAAAGTCCGTGTATTGAACAAAATATTTGCTAATTGAAAAAATAATCATGCATTTTGAAAAATGTCCTAAATTTTTAAAAACAGTTTGTGAATTAGAAAAGAGTTTATTGATTCATTGAGAATTTTGAAATAAAATGCTCAAGAAAACATACAATGTTTGTGAATTCAAAATATGCTTATTTTTCTAAAAGTGTTCATAATTTTGAAAAAAATATACGTAAAATCAAAAATAGTCCATCATTGTGAAAAAGTCCGTGTATTGGCCAAAATGTTTGCGAATTCAAAAAATGTTGATGCATTTTGAAAAATGTCCTAAATTTTAGTTTGTGAATTAGAAAATAGTATTGATTCATAAAATGTTTGCTCATTCAGAAAATGTCCATGCATTTCAAAAAATGTTCGTGAATTTCAAAAATAATCCACCCATTTCGAAAAAATGTTTGTCTATTCTAGAATGGTTGCTAATTCAAAACAAAACGCTTAATAACCGTTCGCAATATTAAAAAATGTTCACAATTTTTAAAAAAATGTTTGTAAATACTAGAAAATGTTCATGATTTTTAAAAATGTTCAGGAATGATAGAAGGTATATAGTTAAACAGTAATGCTTCTGACATTTTGTGACTATACCCGCGTGAATTTCGAAGAATTAATTGCCGGGGTGGATCGGAATATTATAATGTGTTTTTAAAACGTTTCTTGAAATTCAGAATAATTCTTTGAATTACCAAGTTTTTTGACAACCATGATGTTTTTTTTTTGAAAATTTGAACATTGCTTCAATTTGTGAATAAAATTTTAAAAAGAAACATTTTCTTGCATTTGTGAACAAATTTCAAAATCATGCGGTGAGATGTGAACAAAATGTGGCCATCGTCATTGGAGATTATGACTTTTTTTTCTCCCATTGCAACGCACGGACCCGTTTTCTAGTTTGGGTTAATAAAGTAATCTTCCTGTAAAAAAAAACTTCGCTTCATCTGAAGCTCCGAACAGAGGCCCTGTTTGACCCTTGATCCGTCGCGTATCCCCGTTGGAGAACAAAAATACACTAATGATGGCACAGTTATGGTCGTTTCGTGCATTTTACTCAAACAATGCGATGTGTAGTCGAAATACCCCTCGAGTACGTATCACGTTAATTAGTTACGTATAGAAGATAAGGAGAGAAACAATGTTGATTTGGCTTGTACTCGGATCGGAATCTCTCTCCCACTTTTGTACTTTATATGTAGTCATCAATACACACGGAAATATTTAGGGTATTTGTCCATAGCAATGAAGAGGGCGAGGACGTGCGAGGACTGCAAACCGCAGCGTCTCGGAGACGAGTTCCTGGCCGCCGAGATCGTCTCCCGGCTGCCTGTCCGCGAAGCTGCACGCTGCGCCACGCTCTCCAAACGCTTCCGCCGCCTCCTCACCACCACCACGGACTTCTGGCTCTGGCGCCGTTGCCTGGGCGCTAACCTCCCACGCCCGCACGTCGCATGCTTCGTCCACTACGGCATCGACGGCCAGGCGACGCCCCCCATCCCCGCGTTCGACTTCGTCGGCCCCGCACTCGCTGTGAAGCGCGTTGTCGGATCGCCGCCGGCCTTGTACTTCTACGCCGGCACGTGCAACGGGCTCGTGCTCCTCACCACGTCTGTCGATGACGGGCGCCGATACATCGATGGCATCCTCTTCAACCCGGCCACGAGGAAGGAAGATGAGGCCGTGATCCGCTTCTCCTTACCGCCGGCCAGCGGCATTAAGTCCCGACGGCGCTTCGTCGGTTTCGGGTATGGCGCTAGGTGCAAGGCCTACAAGGTGCTGGTGTGCGTCGACCAAGAAAGCATCAGCCATGGTGCAATCGAAGGCGGAGGCGGCGGCAAGCTGATGGTCATCTCCTTTGGTGGTCACCGCCAAGACCAAAACCAAAAACCAAGGACGGTACTCTTCTTTCCGGGGAAGTCGCTCCTCTGCCCTGCCGGTCTATACATGGATGATGAGGATGGCAAAGGGAAGATATATCTGCTTGCCAACATCGGCAACGCCGGAGGGCCAACAGCGGTGCTAGCTTTCGATGTCGACGACGAGTCAATATCCACCATTGCCCTGCCGCCGGGCAAGCACGTCCGGTCGAGGCTGATGGAGATACGGGGCCGCCTCTGCGTTTGCATGCGGGAAGACGCCAAGCAGAACATCCTGCTCTGGTCGCTCACGCCGGCCGGCTCCGGCCACCGGTGGGAGCAGCTGTGCGTCCTCGCGGAACACCGAAGCGCTTCGGCCCCTTGGACCAGAGCTTTGAACGGCGCATGGGACTGCGACGGCATCCTGTTCGCTCTGTTCGACGGTTCAATCGCCTGCATGTACGACCTCCGGGAACAAGGCACGGGTACAGCTGGTGTGACGGCGAGGACATGGAGGATCGCCGTCCCGCAGCCGGAGTCGACCAAAGGCCCGCAAAAAATCTTGAGCGGGCAGATCCTATGGGGTTACCAGCCGACGCTCCTATCTCCGGAAGGAATTTTCGGTGACGCTGCGTGGTACGGCGGTGGTGGTGCCTTGAGGCCTCTCCGACGATCTCGCCGACGAAATGGGAGTGCCGCGGCGCAAGCGCAGCACGACTTACCCGGGATGACAGATGAGCTGGTACAGATGATGGAAAAGCTGCCGGATGGCATACAGGAATTGATTGCTCCGGACCAATCCAAGAAGGCATATGTTGGAGTAGGAGTATAGGGAGTGTTTAGTTTGTCATCTTCATATTTGGCTGCGTTGCATACTTGTCTCGGTCTGGCTGATTAAAAACAGCCAAAAATCAACATCCGCGAACAAAGTCAGAACATAGTTATCTTCATCCATCTCCACCAACCCTAGCCGCCGCCAATTCCATCTTAATAGCTACCATCACCACCATAGTTCATCTTTCACTAGATCATACTTATAATTGTGCATCGCACACGGCATCCATTGTAAGATATGTTATCAATCAATCAATCTCCATGATGTGTTTTTCATTGTATTTTTCATGTGATCTGATCTTCATGTGTGAGTAGTACGGTAAGGTATGGGTTGAGACAATAGCCTTGCAACCCTCTGTATTTGTTGTGGGGGTCAATGAAAGTGTTTTCAATTAATGTCCCATATATGTGAGATACAATTGTTCTGTAGATGTCTTTTGTCTCGTCTGCCTTCTTCGTCTCTGTAGGTACCCAAGATCATGGAGAGCGAGCCACGGAGAGGCTAAGGGCGGGGAGACCGTGAAGTGTTATTCTGAACACCAGTGACAACATGGTAACACGGATCCTATCTCTGAGGATTCAAGAGGTGTAGTCATTAAAATTCCAAAGCTCTTGTCTGATTATTATAATCTTAATTATCGAGGCAACCCCCACGACGGACAGGGCCTTCGGTTGAACAACTGATTGTTGATGCAGGACGCGTGTCAGTCAAGATGTTATTTGGACACATCCCACACTTCGGTTCGTAATAAGCACATCTTCATGGGTGACTTTCAGCGCATAAATTAAGATCATATTTGGTCCCAGTCCAAATATGTGTGGGCACTTGGGCAACTACCAATGATCAGTGCTAGTTGCCAAACATGCAATGATATGTTTCGATCATGGCACTGGGTCAGTGGCACTTGCCCAATCATCAGTGCTATGATCTAATCATAGCACTGCAAGTTTGGCAAGTTGCCAATCATTAGTTGCACTTCCATATCTAGCAGCATTCAAAATGGTACTAGTACCTAAATGAGCAAATACATTGGTCCTACAACGTCTATGAACATGCACAGTTGTCCTACATACACTAATCACCATGCACGTACTGAAAATCATGCACAAAACCTAACCGCTGACAACACAAAATATTGATCCATAGCACTTGTGCGGCATGAATATCAAGCAAATGTCATGAACATCAAGCAAATGTCAGTAGCAATCTAGCATGAGCATCAAGCCAATGTCACTACCAATCTTGCATGCACAAATCTACCAATCTAGCAAGAACATCATCACCTATTTTGCATCGACACCCAAGGCAGTGCACGAATCTACACTAATAGTCAACATCAATCGATTGGATGCGAATCGATTCGATTGGAATTGGATCGTATCGAATCCAGTCTAATCCAATTCAGTCCATGCCTAGTAGAGCACAAACCCTAATCTACATCTACGAGCAAAGGGGAAAGAATGCAACTTATTGGAGCGGGTGCCGCTGGATCGTACACCGCCCAAGGAGAAAACCCCATCAGGAATGAGGGCCACTCGAAGAGGATGAGCCGGCAATGCCCAGGGTCATTGCCAATGCGCCAGTGCTCCTGATCACGCGGGAGGTAGAGGAAAAGGGCGACGGCGTCCATGGCCCTACCACACTGCCCGGAGAAAACCCTCCAATGGGGGTAAAATACCCCCTCCGGCCACTAGGGTTCCGAACAGTGGCGCACCTGATGTCCCTTCCGGCGGCGCAACCGAACCTACGACCATCTGGTTTAGATACGAAGGCGGAGCCAGAGCGGAGCAGTGTTGGAGATATGCCCTAGAGGCAATCGTGTATTATGATATTTTTATGTGTTTATGAATAAGATAGTACTTGGACATTATCAATGATGTGTATCAACAAGTACGTGACTTGTTTGTGAGACTATGCATAGTATGATGAATGTCCTAAATGATCCCTAGTTGAAAGGGCTGTGCGGATGCGCAGCCAGCTAGACTAGCATATGACATGGCGGAGTCCGGTCTCACTCACCATGAAGCATTGGATGCTAGACGGATAATGTGGACTCAAAAAGATCTGGTCGAATTCGACGTAGTTGGATCTGAATCCAGATAAGGTCCAAGTCGGACACACCCAACTGTGAGATGCAGCGATAGGTCTGTGAGTCTCTAGTACGACACAAGTCCTATGTCCTAAGACCTGAGCTGGCGCATGTATTCGGGATGGTGACAGACCTGCTTTGGGCCAACCAAACGCTACTCCGTAATTGGGTAGTTATAAAGGTAGGTTTCAGGCTTGTCCAGACCCATGTTGCGAGACATGGTCGAGCAAGATGATATTTTCCCCTCTGATCCGAAGAGATATACTATGGGCCCCTCGGGTGATCCGACCTAGATAATCATGGCCATGCGATGAGGATTATGAGATAATCCGAAGTGTTGGTCGAATTCCCTGGAACAAGAAAGAGGTTGGGTTGGAACAAGGATGGCCATGTCGCCTTGAGCCCGACAACATATATCGTGTGGCAAAGGGAGCGGAAGTGTGATGTACATGTTCACCTAAACAGCTTCATCGGACACTTGGAGTCGGCATGCTTTGCTGGAGGCCGCTACTGACTAGCCGAGCTGGATGTGATCTAACTCGCGAACAAGTGAACGAGGACCTAAGGGGTCACGCGCTTAGGGGAAGGAACCTACGAGGCAGGTTCCGAGGACACTAGTTGGATGTGATCCGAGATGAACTTGGATCATGACCAAGTAGACTTTGGGCTTTAGGATCCGTGTTAGGCCCAAGAGTTGAGCCCGCCATGGATGCCTATATGTAGTGGAGGTGCACACATATTCAGTTGATCGCTTTGGCGCCGTCACAAGGGCATTGCATGTGTTGCAACTAGCTACCTCCACTCGCCGCTGGCTGTGTGATCGGACCTAACAGTCCGCCGCACTGTGTTCCTCCTATACGTGTGGATACCGTTAGAGGTGGTGCACTTGGGCCACTCTGGCGAACCTGTACGTGGGATCTGACGACCGGCTATTCCAGGGAGATCGGACGAGGAGGAGATGAACCCTGAGGACGTGCCGCCCCAACTCTTCTTCCGTTGCACGACACTGTGTGTCTAGTGGTAACAACCAGTGATCTGATACGTCTGCAACATATCTACTTTCTCAAACACTTTTGCTTTTGTTTTGGACTCTAATTTGCATGATTTAAATGAAACTAACTCAGACTGACGCTATTTTCAGCAGAACTATCATCATGTTGTTTTTATGAAGAAATAGAAGTTCTCGGAATTGGACGAAACGAAACTTGGCAGAGATTTTTTATTGAATAAATAAAAATACTAGCACAAATATCCACTTGAGGGGGGCCACCAGCTTCTCACATGGCAACAGGGCGCGCCCACCCACCCTGGGCGTGCCCTGATGTCCTGTGGGGCCCATGTGGCTCCATCTGGCCTAATTTCACCTCCATAAGTACCGTCTTCCTGAGAAAAAATAAGAGAAGAAGTTTCATCACATTTTTTGACACAGAGTCGCCGCCACCTCCTGATCTACATTGGGAGGGCCGATCTGGAGTCCGTTTAGGGCTCCAGAGAGGGGGATTCGTTGTCGTCATCATTAACCCTTCTTCATCAAAATTCCATGATGCTTACCACCGGGAATGGGCAATTCCTTCTTAGGCTGATGGATATGGATGAGATTTGTCATCTAATTGATTCAATTTGTTAGGGCTTGATCGCTATGTTGGTGCAATATCTGCCTCCTTGTGTTTTGGAGATTGTTGACAGAAACAGGTATGGACTGATTTGTTTGCTAGTGCATACAGAGAGAAATAGTCCATACAGAACCAAAGAGAATGCTGCCACCGGTGCTAAGTTCGAGGAACTTCACCAAAGTATATATGTGTTGCAGAGAAGAACGAGCTATATTTGATGAAGTAGTGATGATGAGATGTTTGATGTGAAGGAATTATCCCCTCAAACATTTACTGTTGAAGCAAAGCATATGTTTCAGTATGGTCATTCAAAGAAATTGACTGTGGCGAATGGAAGTCAAAGACAAAGTGAAGACATAGTATTCATTCCATTGTTCTTCTTTCACTTATTTGAGTCATCGGACCTATGTACTATTAAGAGGGGTATAGGTCCTCGAATCTTAAATCCGTTGTGATGCTTTGCCAAAACCTATGGAAGTTTCGAGAGAAATGTCTTTGTGTTCCGAGGAAATACTTGCCAGCAAGAAACTGTGATCTTCTTCGCTATGAGAGATTTGTCTTAGACCTAGGAGTTGGCATCATTTGCGCCACAAGTAATGTTACCGTTGCGCTCAAATTTGACTGTTGGACTCGTGTCGTTCAGCCATTGGCTGCCCTCGATGTCCAATTTGGTCTTTTCCCATCAGGGAAGGCTGCGGCTATAAATAGCCACCCCGCTCCAACATTGTCCGTTGGCTGCTCTGCTTGAGATTACCAAGAAGATTGATTTGAGAAACCCCTCTCTGAGTGATTTGAGTTTAAGATCCACCGAGAGAAAATCAAGAGCCCAAACTGTGATAGCCTGGCTTATTAGGGATGATAGACTACTCATATAAATAAGGAATTCCTTCTTTTCCGGGAGCCCATTCGGACAGAACTCCAAAGTTAAGCGTGCTCCGCTTGGAGTAGTTTCAGGATGGGTGACCGACCGAGAAGTTGCTCCCGGGTGCGCACGAGTGAGGAGAAAGTGTGCAGAAAAGACTAGTATTGATCTGTGGGGCCAGTCTAGATCCCGCCAGGAGTAACAACCATCGGCGGCTGTGTCCGGGGCGTTACAAGTTGGTATCAGAGCCGACCCTCGCGGTTACACGGATGTTTGCGGACAGGTGCGCGGTCATGTTGTTCATGGCGTTTGTGACCCGTTGTGGCACCCGACATGGCACATGTACCGGACTGGATGCACAGACGTATGTGCCAAGAGGGAACGTTCCTGTGGCTCGACGAGGACGTCGGTTCCTCTGAGTGGGGGTGTATGTGATAGCCTGGCTTATTAGGGATGGTAGACTACTCATATAAATAAGGAATTCCTTCTTTTCCGGGAGCCCATTCGGACAGAACTCCAAAGTTAAGTGTGCTCAACTTGGAGTAGTTTCAGGATGGGTGACCGACCGGGAAGTTGCTCCCGGGTGCGCACGAGTGAGCACAAAGTGCGCAGAAAAGACTAGTATTGATCTGTGGGGCCAGTCTAGATCCCGCCAGGAGTAACGACCACCGGCGGGTGTGTCCGGGGCGTTATACAAACTTAGACAGTGGTTTAGCATCATAGTAGTTCTGAGTTAGAGTTCTTGTACCTGTTACTCTTGAGAGCTGTGCACTCTCTAGACGGATAGGATTTGACTCGAGTGTTGAAGAGTTGTTGTGTTCACCAAGCTAGATCTTCAGCAACCAAGAGTGACTGAGGTTCACGAAGGTCGACGAAGGTTTGGAGATCACCGACAAGGATCTACCATGAGTGAAATCAACTTGAGTCTGATCAGCTCTGCGTTGAAGGAGAATAGGGTGAAGAGAGTTTATCTTCCTTGCTCAGTCATAGCCCCTCCAACTAGACATAGACCTTTGGCAGAAGGGTGAACTGGTCTACCAAATCTGATTGTCGCCATCGAGCACCTCTGGTTCATTCTACTTCACTGCAACTCCATCATCAGTTTTCATTCATGCTCCGTGTCGATAGTTTATCTAATCATTATCTTCTATTGTATTTTCTTTTTTGCTTTATCATTCCATTATGTTGTCAACTTCGGATATCATTGTGTTCATTATGTTTCATTCTCATCACTTGTATTCAGTCGTCACTATCCTATTCCTTGGTTCACCTGTGATATTATACCATCGTATTATTTCCCTATGTGCATCATGTTGTGTCTCATTTTACTGCATCTGTTTGCATGTTGCATTACTCTCATCGTAGTTAAGCCTGTGATTTCCCAAGCTCGTACTGTTATCACTACTTTCGTCAAAGAATATGCCTCTGACGAAGATGATTGATTCAGCCCATTTCCTTCGTTACTTTATTCCGCTGCTATGGTTGGGATCGGTTTCAAAACATTAGAAAGAATTTTTGAATCTCCCATTCACCCCCCTCTGGTCTATATACTCTCGGTCTTAACAATTGGTATCAGAGCAGGTACTTCATGTCTCTGTTTATTAAAGGTCTAACACCCTTGGAGTTTTGAGTATGTCGTATGCAGGTAGATCCTTGCACTCTGAAAGATTTCCCATCTTCAATGGAAATGACTATCTGTACTGGAAGGAATGAATGAGAATCAGAATTCAAGCAATCAACTTTGATCTATGGTAGATTGTGGAAATGGATACACCATTCAACAACCGAATGTTCTGAACTCTGTTGACAAAACAAATCTGCAGTTGGATGCTCAAGCGAAAGATATCATCTGTTGCAGTCGATCAAAAGACATTTTCCTTCGATTCCAAAAGATCGACACTGCAAAGAAACTTTAGGATGCCATCAAAAATGCTCATGAAGAGTTCATTGCCAAAACGGATCCCCACACTCAAATGCTTTGCGCCATGTTTATTGGTTTTAGAAGTTTGCGAAAGGAAAGTGCTATGGAACTTACTGATCGATTGAGAAACATTGACGAAAGGCTCCATCAGCGAGGAGTAACTGATATCACTGATAGAGATGTGGTCAACAATCTTATGAGCACTCTTGACGCAACCTTGGATCCCATCGTAGCTGAAATCAAGCAAAGACTAGACTTTGAAGAACTTCACTATGTTGAGATCAGGATGTTGTTGTCCCTTCATAAAGAAAAGATGGAGCTTGGAAATGCAAATCAAGAATCCTCTTCAAAAGGTGAAGGAGAAATCTTGTCTCACTATGGTAGTGAACAACAATAAGAAGACATTGAAAATCAACACTCCATCACCAGGGAACTTAAAATGCTCACAGAAAGACTAAGTGATCTTAAAAGGCAAAATATCTGCCTCACCAATGATGATGAACTTGACATGCTTGAATTGTCAAGAAGAAGATTTCCTCCGAAAGATATGAAGTGCTTCAAGTGCAAATTATACATTCACCTCATAGCTGATTGCCCCTGCTGGGAAAGGCCGAGCAATAGATGGAACTATCTTCATTGCAATGGATTCACTCAAATGGATCATCATACTAAGCTCTCGAAGAAAAATGGATCTCTATCATCATCTTCTTCGACAATACCAGTCATTGATGTACAAGCCAAAGCTACAATAGAATCCAACATGAATAAAATCTCTCAGCTAAACAGAGTCTTCACGGACATGAGAATGCATTCTGAAGATGACACATCCGATTCTGACTCTGATGATGAAGAGCACCAAAGAAGGATAGCAAGGAGCAATGCCTTCATTGCATATGAATTGTCAGACAACTCTCTCGAATCATATGTTGATGATGATGATTCAAGCAATGATGAACCAATCGCCTTCTGTCTCATGGCAAAATCCTCAAAAGATCAGGTATCAGCAAAACACCAAAAAACCATGAATGGATATTCTCCTGGATACATTGCTTATGCTAAACTTGTTAAAATGGCAAAATCTCAACAAGATGAGCTTGAGATGCTTGAGAGAAATCTTAGGAAAACCGAAGGATTACTGGTCGAAGAGACGGAGAAGAATCAAAAGTTGATCGAATAGCAAGATTTTTTTTCATCAACTATTGATAATCTTATAATCAATATGATTCCCTTATAGGTGACTACGAGAGTTTATTAGATGAACTCCTTAACAGGAAGCAAGAACTCGTGTCACTGAAAGTATCTCATAACGAGCTGCTGTTAGAAAAAGCTTCTCTCTTTGCCGAGCAATCTACTCGTCTTCCTGATGACTTTGTTCCTCCATGTTTAGAATGCCTAGAACGTAGCAATGCTGATTCACATGCTGAAACTTCCAATGCTAGCATCAAGAATATTGCAGCAGTTACTAATGATATCTCTAACCCCTCCTCCGAGGAATATGCTACTATTGTTGATGACAATTGCAGGCGAAAGGACTTGCTTGAGACAGGAATTCTAAGAAGCCTAAGAGGGCATCAAACCCTATGTGATGTGCTCAAAAAGTTAATACTGCACAAAAATCCTCGAAAGGAAGGATTGGGTTTTGGAAGGAAACTCAACGTTGATGGAACTTACTGGACTTCCGACCAATATCCTTGAACAAGTTGGGTTCTTGCTAAAAGCAAAACACTCGAACCTGCAACTCTATCAGGATATGGTTCGTCCATTACTACCATTTTCTGATGAATCTATTGACTCGAATTACAAATTGTTCAAACAACAGAATGGTAAGGTTTTCGCTCTATATATTGGGACTAACTGCAGGTCTGGCTCACCCAAGAAACAAATATGGGTAATGAAGTGCACCATTGAAAATCTATATGTGTCTACTAACCTAAACATGCAGAGTAATTTTGTTCGAGACAATGATTATCATTCGCAGAATGGCGTAGGAAAATTCTCGTACCAATCAAACCTTCGATAGAAGGAGTACATGCATACCACCTCAAATCATTATACTCATGTCTCTAGAATTAACTTCAATGCTTATTCATATGATTACTCTCGAAGTACATAGGTGACTAACAAATCACACCAAAAGAATGTCCCTACTCAGACAAAGAAAATGATATCCTTGTTGCCCACGCAAGTGTGGGTTGCGAAAAAGAACTAACCCCTTCTTGGAGATGTTATCTCAGGGATCTTCATCGTCCATCTTTCAACCTGAGATTTATTGTTGGTGCCGGTTCCTTGTGTTTTCATTCGTATCTTTGTTTGATGGGTTTGTTTTCAGTCCGATTGTCAAATCTCTCAGAGCCCCGTTGTTTTTGTGCTTTCCTTCGTTTGGCTAAGTGTGTTTTGTTAGACTAGGTTTTTCTTTTGTTCTTCTTCATCATAAACATGCAACTTGATCTGAAGAAGATTCCTATCCGATGTCCTTGGTCGCGAATGAAATCAACTTCATAAATTTATCTATTTTGTCGCTTGCCCTTCTTCGAACCATTTGGCATTCAGTTCAGTTACCAAGATTCTCGCAGGAAACGACTGACACATGCCCATGATCTCACAATCATGATCTCGTCCATCGAATGTGGAGCGTCCCGTGCTTTTCGGCCGTGGATATTAGAGGAAGCGGTTTTGCCCTCGGGCTATTTAAGCCCCATTCCAGGCTTCTTCCTCCGTTGCTCATTCTCTGTTCGACCTCAAACCCCTCCTCTCGGTCTCTGCCCGAGCCTGAGCTCGAAGCAACGTCGATGTCGCGCCTCGCCGTGCTACTCCGGTGAAGCCCCACCGTGGTTGGTCGCGCCAGTTGTTGGGAATCATTGCATGGAAAACAAAAAAATTCTATGCACATGCAATGATCTATCCATGGAGATGCATAGCAACAAGGGGGAGAATATGTCTATGTACCCTCGTAGACCCTAAGTGGAAGCGTTTCACAACGCGGTTGATGTAGTCGAACTTTCTTCATGCTCCAACCGATCTAGTACCGAATGACGGCACCTCCGCGTTCTGCACACGTTCAGCTCGGTGACGTCCGCTGCCTTCTTGATCCAGCACGACGGCGAGGTAGTAGAGTGAGTTCTAGCAGCACGACGGTATGGTGACGGTGATGGTGATGTGATCTCCGCAGGGCTTCGCCTAAGCACTATGAAAATATGACTGAGGGTGTAAACGATGGAGGGGGGCACCGTACACGGCTAAAAATTGATATGAGGTGTGCTAGGCGCCCCCTCCCACATATATATAGGTGAGAGGGGGAGGGGACGCAGCCTGGCGCACCAATAGGTGGCTGGCCGGCCCTAGGACTCCTGCCCTGCCCCCCTTTCCTTGTATCAACAAGGGGGAAGGAAAGAGGGGGGAGAGGGAAGGAAGGGGAAGTCCTACTCTACACTTTCCTTTCCCTTCCCTCTTTCCTTCTCCTCCTCATAGGGCTGGGCACTATAGGGGCGCACTATCCCCTTGTGGGCTGGTGTGTTCCCTCTCTTGGCCCATAAGGCCCATATCTTTGCCGGGGTGCCCAAAACTCCTTTCCGGTGACCCGATAAATATCCGGTACCCTCCGAAACACTTCCGGTGTCCGAATACCATCGTCCTATATATCAATCTTTACCTCTCGACCATTTCGAGAGTCTTCGTCATGTCTGTGATCTCATTCGGGACTCTGAACAACATTCGGTTACCAAATCACATAACTCATATAACACTATATCGTCAACGAACGTTAAGCGTGTGGACCCTACATGTTCGAGAACTATGTAGACATGACCGAGACACCTCTCTGGTCAATAACCAATAGCGGAACCTAGATGCCCATATTGGCTCCTACATATTCTACGAAGATCTTTATCGGTCGAACCGTTATGACAACATACGTAATTCCCTTTGCCCATCGGTATGTTACTTGCCCGAGATTCGATCATCGGTATCTTCATACATAGTTCAATCTCGTTACCGGCAAGTCTCTTTACTCATTCTGTAATACATCACCTTGTGACTAACTCCTTAGTTGTTTTCTTGCAAGCTTATGATGTGTATTACCGAGAGGGCCCAGAGATACTCTCTGATACTCGGAGTGACAAATCCTAATCTTGATATGTGCCAACTCAAAAAAGACCTTCAGAGATACCTATAGAGCATCTTTATGATCACCCAGTTATGTTGTGACGTTTGATAGCTATCGGTGTCAAAACCGGTGGATCTCGGGTAGGGGGTCCCGAACTTTGCGTCTAAGGTCGATGGTAACAGGAGACAGGGGACACGATGTTTACCCAGGTTCGGGCCCTCTCTATGGAGGTAATACCCTACTTCCTGCTTGATTGGTCTTGATGGATATGAGTACTACAAGAGTTGATCTACCATGAGATCGTAATGGCTAAACCCTAGAAGTCTAGCATGTATGACTATGGTAATGAGTATCTTCGTTTCCGGACTAAGTCCTCCGGTTTATATAGACACCGGGAGGATCTAGGGTTACACAAGGTCGGTTACAAAGGAAGGACATATCCGGTTGCCAAGCTTGCCTTCCATGCCAAGGAGAGTCCCATCCGGACACGGGTGCAGTCTTCGATCTTCGCATCTTCACAGCCCATCAGTCCGGCCCATGGCTAATAGGTCGGACGCCCGAGGACCCCTTAGTCCAGGACTCCCTCAGTAGCCCCCGAACCAGTCTTTAATGATGAGGTGTTCGACACATAGATTATCTTTGGCATTGCAAGGCGGGTTCCTCCACCGATGACTTTTGAGTAATGTGCTCGGCCTTCCATTTAATGTTGTACCCCTCGACTTCTGTGCATCAACAACTTCAGTTTCCATGTGTCGAGCGAATGCGAGAGGTCGGGGTATTTTTTGCATATACCACCCCGACCGTACCACAAAGGTGCTTATTTAAAGATAATAGATCTCAGATCCATTCCACACCCTGCAAAAAATCCTTAGAGCTTGCTAAGGAAAAACCACTCCAACATGGCTACTGCTCCCGGCTCTTCCTCTCGTCCCCATGACTCCAAGGAGGGTGATTGGGGGAGATGTTCTGTATCCCACAGTCAGTTGGCAAAGCTGCAAACACAGTGCTTTCTTCCTCCTGTGGACTTGACCCCCGTACGAGCAGGGATGACGTGCTTCAAGGGCGGGGCCCGAACGGAGAACTTCCCCAATCCGTCCAAGGGAGAACGAGTATGCTTCGTCCCCTTCTTGTTAAGAGGTGTCAGATTCCCGATCCATCCCTTCCTCTGAGGTCTGCTGGAGTATTACGGCCTCCAACTGCACAGTCTCACTCCCGCCTCTATCCTTCATATTGCGGGTTATGTCGCTCTATGCGAGCTATTCCTGGGCTGCGAGGCCCATTTTGATTTATGGAGAAGACTGTTCTGCCTCGTCCCTCGCAATCAAGGCGCCGTAGTGTGGCGCATCGCCGGGACCGGATACCTGTCCGGCACGCCGAAGAAAGCTCCCGAAGAGTGGCCTTCCGAATGGTTCTACATTAATGACGTCGCTCTACCCGACCCCGTCCGCATGGGCCTCCCTGAGTTTTCAAATGCTCCGCTGAAGAAACACCATAGCTGGCATCCTCGGAGCCTCGATGAAGAGGATAGTGCAGAGATCAGCCTGCTGCTGGGCAAGATTAAGACGCTTGCCCAGTCCGAATTGTCAATAGTCGAGGTAATGGCGATCTCTATAGCGCTGGGGGTCCAGCCACTCCAGTACAGAGGGCTGCCCATGTGGCATTATAACGGGGAAGACGACACCTCACGCTACAGTTGAAAGGGCCTGAAGACCCCCGCCGCCCTGGCCAAAATATTGGCCGAGCTGTATAAAGGGGAGAAGGAGGAGTTCACCCATCTCCAATATCGAGACAGATTTTCCATGTATAATCCTCCCAGCCGGGTAAGCTTCAGCTCCACTATTTTACTCCTGTCCCTGAATCATTCTTGATAGGCAGTATCTTATCCGCTTATCACAGGAATGGCGAAAGGCTGTCGAGGGGATCCATGACCCTACCCCTCAGCCGGAGAATCGCAACCGGGATCTTGAGCCCGGATATGAGGAAGATCCGTACATATTTGTGGAGCTCAAGGATGGAATATTCTATCATATGAGCTATGATGGTACAGATGTACCCAGCATTGCCGATTACCCCGGCCTCCTTCCTGCTTCACATGTAAGTAATCCGGAGATACCTTGTCCAAGAGAGTTTTCTCATTCCTCCTTACCCACCACACTGTCCTGTGCTCAAAAGGGGAGGCGTTCGGCGCGTCATGCTGCCCCGGGGGCATCTCTGAAGAGAGCGTCCCCCACACCAGGCAATCCTTCAAAGAGGAAGGCAAACAAAGATATAGCCAAGCCTTCATCAAAGAGGTATGAATTTGCAAATATGCACCTTGGCAGTCACATCCAACTGTGACCTTTCCGTTTACCCTGTATCAGGAAAAAGGTGTGCCGGACTATATCCGGGGGTCCGGCCGGTCATATTTCCCGCAGCCAGGATCCAGATCCTGCCGTGAAGACGGGGGCTGATGCGGGGGTGACGCCGGACTGTCCTCCAACCGAGGATTCGGATGATGTATCCATCACCAACTCGGAAGTGGAGAGCACCATGAATCAGCGCCGCAAAGCCATTTTACAAGACCCTGGCTTTTCAGAAGAGGCATTTAACGCATTCAGCTCGGCTGATGCATATATCCAAGCTGCTCGAGATGGGCTTAACAGAACCACAAAGCGGCATTTAAAAGATGTGCAGGTAAGTTTACTTTATCTGACTATGATAACCATATGCCAGTAGCCCCCGAGACTTAAAGTAGTTGGGACAACTGATTTGAGGATCACTGCATGACCAGGTTCTGTCGGAGAAGAACGACGTGCTAGCCCAAGAGCTAGAAAAGTGCCGGACATAGTTGAACGCAGTGACCGCCGAAATGGAAAAATCCAAAGCGGCGTCTTCTGGTGATATTTCCCTCCATCGAGAAATAGTTATTGCATAGCAACCGTGTTAACACTACGGCTTTATCTCATAACAGGATCATCGGATCAATTGGAGGAAAAAGAGTCGAAAATACTGCATGCCGCAGGCGAGCGGGTTTTGACCCGTGTCAGACAGGAGAAAAACAAACTCGAAGATGCAAACACCCAGCTGGGCGAAGAGCTGAAGGATGTGCGGGCCTAGCTAGCCGACTCCATAAAGGAGAACAAAAAAACTGCGAGGCGGCATATTCAGTATGTGGCCGTATTTACCTTATAATAGTTTGGAAGTAAAAAGTAGCTGATATAGCTGTGATTGCAGGTATATTGATAGGTCGTCCCGAAGAGGAGGTGTCCGGATCATCAAGTGATCTTCTGCAAGGGCTGTCGCAGTTGCACGAGCAAGCTCGGCAGGTAATGCAGAGTGTAGCCAAGGCCTTATGGCCATCTGACTCCCGTCCAGGGAGTATGGAGAAGCTTGTAGAGCTGTTCAAGGGAGCGCGGCGGCGTATCCGGAAGATATCGGCCTGCCGAGAGGGTGCGCGAGAGGCCTGGGCCATGGTGAAAACACGATATACCAAGCTAGATCCGAATCACATGGCCCGGGTCGGACCGCTAGGGTCAAATGGGGAAGAAATTCCCGTTAGTTTAGTATATGGCCAAGTAGAGGTGGCTGCTAGATACTCTCAACAGGATTGTAAATTAGACCGCTTGTTGGACGGTATAGAGGAGGAAGTTTTTGAGTCCTAAGTGACTATGTACTTTCCTTCTAGCTGGATAATAAAAACAATTGTCATGGCCGACCTTTTCGCTTCGACCTCTGGACCCGAAGGTGCGGAGTGTTTCCGAATACCCTAACGGTAGAATATACTAGGGTATGCATGGGAACCAGGCGTAGGGGTCATAGTTGCTTGAATAGACAATGTGTATCTGGCTAGTTATGTTATATTACATTATGTAAGAAACATCTTCCAGAGAGAATAGTTCCGTTAAGGGTTCCTTTCCCTGGGTGTGCATGCGTTTAATGTGCATGTCCAAACTGTGATTGAAAAAATCATAGAGTAAGTAACTTATGGGGTTTCACAATGGAGTGAATGTGGAAACGTCTTTAATTCACCGACTGAATATTCCCTTAAGAACGCTAGCTTTCGGCTTCACCCAGTCTGAGGTACACATCGGGATGACCCGGCAGTAACAATCGTAGAGGTGCTCCCTTTATGCCCTAGCCGAACTAACGGGAACGTAGGGCATAAGCACAGGAGCCAGGCAACCCAGCTTGGCCAAAACTTAAGTCATGTCGATGCATATAATGGCGAAGAAAAGGTACATATGGAAAAATGCATATGTGGTTGATAACCCACAAGTATAGGGGATCTATCATAGTCCTTTCGATAAGTAAGAGTATCGAACCCAACGACGAGCAGAAAGAAAAGATAAGAGGTTTTCAGCAAGGTATTCTCTGCAAGCACTAAAATTATCGGTAACAGATAGTTTTGTGATAAAGTAATTGGTAAAGGGTAACAAGTAACAAGTGTAAATAAAGTGCAGCAAGATGGCCCAATCCTTTTTGTAGCAAAGGACAAGCCTAGACAATTTCTTATATAGAGAAAAGCGCTCCCGAGGACACATGGGAATTATCGTCAAGCTAGTTTTCATCACGTTCATATGATTTGCATTCGGTACTTTGATAATTTGAAATGTGGGTGGACCGGTGCTTGGGTGCTGTCCTTACTTGGACAAGCATCCCACTTATGATTAACCCCCATTGCAAGCATCCGCAACTACAACAGAAGTATTAAGGTAAACCTAACCATAGCATGAAACATATGGATCCAAATCAGCCCCTTACAAAGCAATGCATAAAGTAGGGTTTAAGCTTCTGTCACTCTAGCAACCCATCATCTACTTATTACTTCCCAATGACTCCCTCTAGGCCCAAACAATGGTGAAGTGTCATGTAGTCGACGTTCACATGACACCACTAGAGGGATGACAACATACATCTTATCAAAATATCGAACGAATACCAAATTCACATGACTACTAATAGCAAGACTTCTCCCATGTCCTCAGGAACAAACATAACTACTCACAAATTATATTCATGTTCATAATCAGAGGGGTATTAATATGCATAATGGATCTAAACATATGATCTTCCACCAAGTAAACCAACTAGCATCAACTACAAGGAGTAATCAACACTACTAGCAACCCGCAAGTACCAATCTGAGGTTTGGATACAAAGATTGGATACAAGAGATGAACTAGGGTTTGAGATGAGATGGTGTTGGTGAAGATGTTGATGGAGATTGACCCCCTCCCGATGAGAGGATCGTTGGTGATGACAATGGTGATGATTTCCCCCTCTCCGGAGGGAAGTGCCCCCCATAGAACAGCTCTGCCCGAGCCCTAGTTTAGTTCCGCCAAGGTTCCGCCTCGTGGCGGCGGAGTCTTCTCCCGAAAGCTTGCTTATGATTTTTTCCTCGATGAAAGACTCCATATAGCAGAAGATGGGCATCGGAGGGCCACCAGGGGGCCCACGAGGCAGGGGGCGCACCCAGGGGGTAGGGCGCGCCCCACCCTTGTGGCTGGTGGGTGGCCCCCCTCTGGTAATCTTGCACTCAATATATTTTTTATATTCTGGAAATAACTTCTGTGGAGTTTCAGGACTTTTGGAGCTGTGTAGAATAGGTCTCTAATATTTGCTCCTTTTCTAGTCCAGAACTCCAGCTGCTGGCATTCTCCCTCTTTATGTAAACCTTGTAAAATAAGAGAGGATAGGCATCAGTATTGTGACATAGTTTGTAATAACAGCCCATAATGCAATAAATATCAATACAAAAGCATGATGCAAAATGGACGTATCAACTCCCCCAAGCTTAGGCCTTGCTTGTCCTCCAGCAAAAGCCGAAATCGAAAAATATGTCCACATGTTTAGAGATAGAGGTGTCGATAAAAATAAAATACGGACATGAGGGCATCATGATCATTCTTAGAACAACAACATATATATATATTGTCATATGATCTATTATGCTAAAGTAACAATTCAATCACAAATTTCAAGTATGAATCATAAACTTCATTGAGAACCAACAAACTCTAATCTCAGTCATTGAGGCAATTGCAATTTATCATAACATATGAAAGAGTCAATATAAGAGCTTTTCAGCAAGTCCACATACTCAACCAGCTTTTAGTCTTTCACAATTGCTAACACTCACGCAATATTTATGGGTATGAAGTTTTAATCGGACACAGAGAAAGATAGGGGCTTATAGTTTTGCCTCCCAACATTTTACCTCAAGGGTAATGTCAACAATAATAGTTCATGAAGACTCACATCCAATTAGCTATATATATCAGGATCTTTCCAACACATTGTGCTTGCCAAAGGATAAAATGTAAAAAGGAAAGGTGAAGATCACCATGACTCTTATGTAAGGTAGAAGATAAAAGTAAAAGATAGGCCCTTCATAGAGGGAATCAGAGATTGTCATGCACTTTTATGGTTGGATGCACAAAATCTTAATGCAAAAGAATGTCACTTTATATTGCCACTTGTGATATGGACCTTTATTATGCAGTCCGTCGCTTTTATTTCTTCCATATCACAAGATCATATAAAGCTTATTTTCTCCGCACTAATAAGTCATACATATTTAGAGAGCAATTTTTATTGCTTGCATCGATGACAACTTACTTGAAGGATCTTACTCAATCCATAGGTAGATATGGTGGACTCTCATGGCAAAAATGGGTTTAGGTGTATTTGGAAGCACAAGTAGTATCTCTACTTGGTGCAAAGAAATTGGCTAGCATGAGAGGGAAAGGCAAGCTCAACATGTTGGATGATCCATGACAATATAATTTATCTCAGATGTAAGAAAACATAACCCTTTATGTTGTCTTCCTTGTCCAGCGTCAACTCTTAGCATGTCATACTTTAGTGAGTGCTCACAATCATAAAAGATGTCCAAGATAGTATATTTATATGTGAACCTCTCTTTCTTTATTACTTCCTACTCATTGCAACGATGACCAAAACTATGTTTGTCAACTCTCAACAACTTTTATTCATCATACTCTTTATATGTGAGCTCATTACTTTCCATAAGATCCATATGATCTCTTTGTTTCTTTTTATTTCTTCTCTTATTTTATTCCCTCAAGATCATAGCAAAATAATAAAGCCCTTGACTCAACACTAATATTTATTATATATAGCTCACGGACTCGATTACATAGAAGGATCATAAAGCAAAACTCACAACTAGATCATACTAAAACTTTATTCTACTAGATCAAGATATTGTCAAAAGGATCGAACTAAGAAAAATGGTAAAGATAAAAGTTGTGATGGTGATACGATACCGGGGCACTCCCCCAAGCTTGGCAGTTGCCAAGGGGTGTGCCCATACCCATGCTCAGTTCTTCTTTGTCGGTGAAGAAGGTGTTGGTTTTGTTGATGGCGTAGGCTTCTTCCTTAATTTGCACTTGAGGACAGAATTTTGATACCTTAGATCATCGATCTCTTGCTCAAGGCTTAATATCTTCTTGCATAATTCCTATTTGTTTTCCTGCAAGAGGCGAAAAGGGATAAACTCGATCTTAGGTTTCTTTGCTCTATCAGGGAGGCTTGACTTTTTGCACTCCACATGCATGTCCCCAGATTGAGGTAATGGGACTTCATCTTCATCTGAGCTCGTCTCCTCTTTTCCCTTGGGTTCATAGTCCTCTTCTTCTTCTTCCGTAGTCCAACCACAATGCTCCACGTCCCCATAGACCTTAGGAGCTGCAAAGTAATCAGCCACATAGCTTTCTCCTTCCGAATCCTGGGACAACATATTGCTCTAATATGTAGCAGGAACAACTCGAAACAAAGACAGAGGATATTTGCGTGATACAGTGGTCAAAACCTTCGGGAGATTATATAATGAATTTTTACCGACCAAAAGAAGTATCGTGCAAGGAAAACGGAGTCCGGAGAGCACACGAGGTGCCCACGAGGCAGGGGGCGCGCCCAGGGGGTAGGGCGCGCCCTCCACCCTCGTGGAAGCCCCATGTCCTTTCTGGTCTGCTTCTTATTTTCCTATTTTCTTAAATATTCCAAAACGGAGAAAAATTGCCATTAGAACTGTTTTGGAGTCGGTTTACTTACCGTACCACGTACCTATTCCTTTTCGGAGTCTGAAACGTTCCGAAAAGTGTCCCTTATGTATTCCTCCGGGGTTAAGGTTTCAATAGTATTAGTTTCAACATTTATGGGATTACCTGATATATAATGTTTGATTCTTTGACCGTTTACCACCCTCGGATTTGTGCCTTCGAAGTTGTTGATTTTTATGGCACCGGAACGATAGACCTCCTCGATAACGTAAGGACCTTCCCATTTAGATAGAAGTTTGCTTGCAAAAAATCTTAAACGAGAGTTGTATAGTAATACATAATCACCTACATTAAACTCACGCTTTTGTATCCTTTTGTCGTGCCATCTTTGAACTTTTTCTTTAAACAGCTTGGCATTCTCATAAGCCTGGGTTCGCCATTCATCAAGTGAGCTAATGTCAAAAAGCCTCTTCTCACCAGCAAGTTTGAAGTCATAGTCGAGCTCTTTAATAGCCCAATATGCCTTATGTTCTAATTCAAGAGGTAAGTGACATGCTTTACCATAAACCATTTTATATGGAGACATACCCATAGGATTTTTGTATGCAATTCTATAGGCCCATAGTGCATCATCAAGTTTCTTGGAACAATTCTTTCTAGATCTATTAACAGTCTTTTGCAAAATTAATTTGAGCTCTCTGTTACTCAATTCTACTTGACCACTAGACTGTGGGTGATAAGGAGATGCAATTCTATGATTAACATCATACTTAGCAAGCATTTTACGAAAGGCACCATGAATAAAATGTGAACCACCATCATTCATTAAATATCTAGGGACTCCAAACCTTGGGAAAATAACTTCTTTAAGCATCCTAATAGAGGTGTTATGATCAACACTACTAGTTGGAATAGCTTCTACCCACTTAGTAACGTAATCAACAGTGACTAAAATATGTGTATACCCGTTAGAGGAAGGAAAATGTCCCATATAATCAAAGCCCCAAAAATCAAATGGTTCAATAACAAGTGAATAATTCATAGGAATTTCTTGACGTCTACTAATATTACCAATTCTTTGACATTCATCACAAGACAAGACAAACTTACGGGCATCCTTGAAGAGAGTAGGCCAATAAAAACCGGATTGCAATACCTTATGTGCAGTTCTATCTCCAGCATGGTGTCCTCCATAAGCCTCGGAGTGACACTTGCGTAGGATCTGTTCATGTTCATGCTCAGGTACACAACATCTAATAATACCATCTACTCCTTCTTTATAAAGATGTGGGTCATCCCAAAAGTAATGTCTCAAATCATAGAAGAACTTTTTCTTTTGTTGGTATGTGAAACTAGGTGGTATAAATTTAGCAACAATATAATTAGCATAATCAGCATACCATGGAGTAGTTCGAGAAGCATTTATGACATTTAATTGTTCATCAGGAAAGCTATCATCAATAGGTAGTGGGTCATCAAGAACATTCTCTAACCTAGACAAGTTGTCTGCAACGGGGTTCTCAGCTCCCTTTCTATCAGTGATATGCAAATCAAATTCTTGTAGCAGGAGAACCCATCTAATAAGTCTAGGTTTAGCATCTTTAGTTTCCATAAGATATTTAATAGTAGCATGATCAGTGTGAATAGTTACTTTAGAATCAACAATATAAGGTCTGAACTTATCACAAGCAAATACAACTGCTAAAAATTGTTTTTCAGTAGTAGCATAATTTCTCTGGGCATTGTCTAGAGTTTTACTAGCATATTGAATAACATTTAATTTCTTATCAACCCTTTTCCCTAGAACAGCACCTACAGCATAATCACTAGCATTACACATAATTTCAAAGGGTAAATTCCAATCAGGTGGGTGAACAATAGGTGCAGAAATCAATGCTTTCTTAAGTATTTCAAATGCTTCTACACAATCATCATCAAAGACAAAAGGAATATCTTTTTGTAATAGATTAGTTAGAGCCCAAGAAATTTTTGGGAAGTCCTTAATGAACCTCCTATAAAAACCGGCGTGACCGAGGAAGCTTCTTATACCTTTGATGTCCTTGGGACACGACATCTTCTCAATAGCATCAACTTTAGCTTTGTCAACTTCAATACCTCTTTCAGAAATTTTATGCCCCAAGACAATACCTTCATTAACCATAAAGTGGAACTTCTCCCAATTCAAGACAAGATTAGTTTCTTCACATCTCTACAAAACTCGATCAAGGTTGCTCAAGCAATCATCAAAATAGGATCCATAAATGGAGAAATCGTCCATGAAAACCTCACAAATATTTTCACAAAAGTCAGAGAATATAGGCATCATGCATCTTTGAAAGGTAGCATGTGCATTACATAAACCAAAAGGCATACGTCTATAAGCAAAAGTACCGAGAGGGCAAGTACAAGTGGTCTTTGCTTGATCATCATCTGACACAGGTATTTGAGAGAAACCAGAGTAACCATCTAGAAAGCAAAAATGTGTATGTTTGGATAATATTTCTAGCATTTTATCAATAAAAGGCAAAGGGTAATGATCTTTTTAGTAGATTTATTTAATTTGCGGAAATCAATTACCATCCTATAACCTGTAATAATTCTTTGCAGGATCAATTCATCTTTATCATTAGGAACAACAGTAATACCTCCCTTTTTAGGGACACAATGGACAGGACTTACCCACTGACTATCAGCAACGGGATAAATTATACCTGCCTCAAGAAGCTTTAATATTTCCTTTCTTACCACTTCTTTCATCTTAGGATTCAGCCGTTGTTGGTGATCAATAACTGGTTTGGCGTCTTTCTCTAAGTTTATTTTGTGTTGACATAGAGTGAGACTAATGCCCTTAAGATCATTAAGAGTATATCCAATAGCAGCATGGTGCTTCTTCATAGTTTTCAATAATTTCTCTTCCTCCTTCTCTGAAAGGTTAGCACTAATAATAACACGATATATCTTCTTTTCATCAAGATAAGCATATTTAAGAGTATCAGGTAATGGTTTAAGCTCAAACACGGGATCACCCTTGGGTGGAGGAGGATCCCCTAGGATTTCAACAGGCAAGTTGTGTTTCAGAATAGCTCCCTGTGTAAAGAATACTTCATCTATTTCCCTTCTTTCATTCATAAACATATCATTTTCATGGTCTAGCAAATATTGTTCTAAAAGATCAGTAGGAGGCACGGCAATAGAAGCAAGACCAATAATTTCATCTTTACTAGGCAATTCTTCATCACGGGGTTGTCTATGAAATTTAGAAAAATTAAACTCATGAGACATATCATCCAAACCAACAGTAACAACATCCTTCTTGCAATCTATCTTACCATTAACAGTATTCAAGAAGGGTCTACCAAATATAATGGGACAAAAGCTATCTTGAGGGGAACCAAGAACAAGGAAATCAGCAGGATATTTAGCCTTCCCACACAAGACTTCAATGTCTCTAACAATCCCAATTGGTGAAATATTATCTCTATTAGCAAGCTTAATGGTAACACCGATATCTTCTATCTCAGCTGGTGCAATATCATGCATAATTTCTTTGTATAAGGAAATAGTTATTGCACTAGCACTAGCACCCATATCACACAATCCATGATAACAATGATCTCCTATTTTAACAGAAATAACAAGCATGCCTACCATAGGTCTATGTTTATCTTTAGCACCAGGTTTAGCAATTCTAGCAGTCTCATCACATAAATAAATAACATGCCCATCGATATTACCAGCCAAGAGATCTTTAACAATAGCAATATTAGGTTCAACTTTAACTTGCTCAGGAGGTGTATAAGTTCTAATATTATTTTTACGAACCACACTTGAAGCTTGAGCATGATCCTTTATTCTAACAGGGAAAGGTGCTTTCTCAACATAAGTAGTGGGAACAACAGGATCATCATAAGTGATAGTTTTTTATTCAACTTTAATAGGTGCAACTACTTTTGTTTCAATGGGAGGATTATATTTAAACCACTTCTCCTTAGGGAGATCAACATGAGTAGCAAAGGATTCACAGAAAGAAGCTACTATCTCAGAGTCAAGTCCATATTTAGTGCTAAATTTACGGAAAACATTGGTATCCATAAAAGATTTAACACAATCAAACTTAAGGTGTTATACCTGACTCCTTACCTTTGTTGAGATCCAAATATTTAGAGTTGCATTTAATTCTCTCCAATAAATTCCATTTGAATTCAATAGTCTTCATCATAAAGGAACCAATACAAGAAGTATCGAGCATGGAGCGATTGTTGTCAGAAAGCCGAGCATAATTTTTTTGAATAATCATTTATCTTGAGAGCTCATGATTGGGGCATGAATATAACATTGAGTTAAGCCTCCCCCAAGCTTGAGCGATGCTTTCTCCTTCGCTAGGACAACAATTATATATATAATTACGATCACGATGAACAAGATGCATAGGATAAAACTTCTGGTGAAATTCCAATTTCAATTGCTTATAGTCCCATGATCCCATATCATCACATAGCCTATACCATGTCAATGCATCTCCCTTCAAAGATAAAGGGAAGACCTTCTTCTTGATAACATCATCGGGCATACCTGCAAGCTTAAATAATCCACAAACTTCATCCACATAGATTAAGTGTAAGTCGGGATGCAATGTTCCATCTCCTGCAAAAGGATTAGCTAGCAGTTTCTCTATCATACCCGAAGGAATTTCGAAGTAAACATTTTCATTTTCAGTAGTTCCAGGAGGTTGAGGAGCAACTATTTGCTCTACCAGTCGGGGTGAAGATGCCCCAAACAAGCCCCTCAAAGGATTACTTTCCATAGTAACAAGTGACAGTAAAATTCAGCACACTATGTAAATTTTTCCTTACCAAATTCCACCTCCCAAAGGCGCTTCACTCACCGGCAACGGAGCCAGAAAAGAGTCTTGATGACCCACAAGTATAGGTGATCTATCGTAGTCCTTTCGATAAGTAAGAGTGTCGAACCAAACGAGGAGCAGAAGGAAATGGTAAGCGGTTTTCAGCAAGGTATTCTCTGCAAGCACTGAAATTATCGGTAACAGATGGTTTTGTGATAAAGTAATTGGTAATGAGTAACAAGTGTAAATAAAGTGCAGAAAGATGGCCCAATCCTTTTTGTAGCAAAGGACAAGCCTGGACAATTTCTTATATAGAGAAAAGCGCTCCCGAGGACACATGGGAATTATCGTCAAGCTAGTTTTCATCACGTTCATATGATTCGCGTTCGGTACTTTGATAATTTGATATGTGGGTGGACCGGTGCTTAGGTACTGTCCTTACTTGGACAAGCATCCCACTTATGATTAACCCCCATTGCAAGTATCCGCAACTACAACAGAAGTATTAAGGTAAACCTAACCATATCATGAAACATATGGATCCAAATCAGCCCCTTACGAAGCAACACATAAACTAGGGTTTAAGCTTCTATCACTCTAGCAACCCATCATCTACTTATTACTTCCCAATGCCTCCCTCTAGGCCCAAACAATGGTGAAGTGTCATGTAGTCGACGTTCACATGACACCACTAGAGGGATGACAACATACATCTCATCAAAATATCGAACGAATACCAAATTCACATGACTACTAATAGCAAGACTTCTCCCATGTCCTCAGGAACAAACATAACTACTCACAAAGCATATTCATGTTCATAATCAGAGGGGTATTAATATGCATAATGGATCTGAACATATGATCTTCCACCAAGTAAACCAACTAGCATCAACTACAAGGAGTAATCAACACTACTAGCAACCCACAGGTACCAATCTGAGGTTTGGATACAAAGATTGGATACAAGATTTGAACTAGGGTTTGAGATGAGATGGTGCTGGTGAAGATGTTGATGGAGATTGACCCCCTCCCATGGAGAGGATCGTTGGTGATGACGATGGTGGTGATTTCCCCCTCCCAGAGGGAAGTGTCCCCAGCAGAACAGCTCTGCCGAAGCCCTAGATTGGTTCCGCCTCATGGCGGCAGAGTCTTGTCCCGAAAGCTTGCTTATGATTTTTTCCTCGACGAAAGACTCCATATAGCAGAAGATGGGCATCGGAGGGCCACCAGGGGGCCCACGAGGCAGGGGGCGCGCCCAGGGGGTAGGGCGTGCCCCCACCCTCGTGGCTGGTGGGTGGCCCCCCTCTTGTACTTCTTGCGCTCAGTATTTTGTATATATTCTAGAAATAACTTTCGTGAAGTTTCAGGACTTTTGGAGCTGTGTAGAATAGGTCTCTAATATTTGCTCCTTTTCCAGCCCAGAATTCCAGGTGCCGGCATTCTCCCTCTTTATGTAAAACTTGTAAAATAAGAGAGAATAGGCATAAGTATTGTGACATAATGTGTAATATCAACCCATAATGCAATAAATATTGATATAAAAGCATGATGCAAAATGGACATATCAGTGGTGAGCTAGATGCTCGAAGAATAATAGCAAGCTTCTATATGAGAAGCCCTAGGTATAATGAATGTATGATACGTCTCCAACGTATCTATAATTTTTGATTGCTCCATGCTATATTATCTACTGTTTTGGACATTATTTGGCTTTATTATCCACTTTTATATTATTTTTGGGACTAACCTATTAACCACAGACCGAGCCCAAAATTGTAGTTTTTTGCCTATTTCAGGGTTTCGAAGAAAAGGAATATCAAACGGAGCCAAAACCCTAATTCCACCGCCGCAACTTTCTGTATCCACGAGATCCCATCTTGGGGCCTGTTCCGGAGCTCCGCCGAAGGGGGGCATCGATCACGGAGGGCTTCTACATCAACACCATAGCCCCTTCGATGAAGTGTGGGTATTTTACCTCAGACCTACGGGTCCATAGTTAGTAGCCAGATGGCTTCTTCTCTCTTTTTGGATCTCAATACAATGTTCTCCCCCTCTCTTGTGGAGATCTATTCGATGTAATCTTTTTGCGGTGTGTTTGTTGAGACCGATGAATTGTGGGTTTATGATCAAGTTTATCTATGAACAATATTTGAATCTTCTCTGAATTCTTTTATGTATGATTGGTTATCTTTGCAAGTCTCTTCGAATTATCAGTTTGGTTTGGCCTACTAGATTGATCTTTCTTGCAATGGGAGAAGTGCTTAGCTTTGGGTTCAATCTTGCGGTGTCCTTTCCCAGTGACAGTAGGGGCAGCAAGGCACGTATTGTATTGTTGCCATCGAGGATAACAAGATGGGGTTTTCATCATATTGCATGAGTTTGTCCCTCTACATCATGTCATCTTGCTTAAGGCGTTACTCTGTTTTCATTAACTTAATACTCTAGATGCATGCTGGATAGCGGTCGATGAGTGGAGTAATAGTAGTAGATGTAGGCAGGAGTCGGTCTACTTGTCTCGGACGTGATGCCTATATACATGATCATATCTAGATATTCTCATAACTATGCTCAATTCTGTCAATTGCTCCACAGTAATTTGTTCACCCACCGTAGAATACTTATGCTCTCGAGAGAAGCCACTAGTGAAACCTATGGCCCCCGGGTCTATCTTCATCATATTAATCTTCCAATACTTAGTTATTTCCTTTGCTTTTTACTTTGCTTTTATTTTACTTTGTATCTTTATCACAAAAATACCAAAAATATTATCTTATCATATCTATCAGATCTCACTCTCGTAAGTGGCCGTGTAGGGATTGACAACCCCTTATCGCGTTGGTTGCGAGGATTTATTTGTTTTGTGCAGGTACGAGGGATTGGCGCGTAGCCTCCTACTGGATTGATACCTTGGTTCTCAAAAACTGAGGGAAATACTTACGCTACTTTGTTGCATCATCCCTTCCTCTTCGGGGAAAACCAACACAGTGCTCAAGAGGTAGCAACGTACACATGTCGAGATGTACGCATCAGGGGAGGACGGTCTAGCCGTACTAAAGCCGTAGGGCTAAAGAGCAAAACGAAAAAAGATAAAAAACGAAGAGAGAGAAAAAATAATGTTAATAACAGGAGGAAGGAGACGAACACAGAGTTCGGCGCTAGGCATAAAATCGTCGGAGTCTGGCCGTGTTCCAGGGGTTCAGCTCCAAGTGATTGTCTGACGCATCACGCAGGTGGTACGGTCCTCTGGTGAGAACTTTGTTAATAATGAAGGGACCCTCCCACTTGGGCTTGAGTTTGTCCTTTTTCTTCTCCAGCAGGCGTAGAACGAGTTCACCAAGGTTATAAGTCTTGGCTCGCACTTCTCTATTTTGATACCTACGAGCCTGGTGTTGATGAAATGCGGACCAGGCTTTTGCGATGTCGCGCTCCTCCTCCAGGGCATCTAAGCTGTCCTGCCAATCAAGCTCGGCTTCTCTCTCTTCGTACATGCGCACTCGAGGTGAGTCATGAATAATATCGCAGGGTAACACTACTTCTGCACCATACACCATGAAGAAAGGTGTATATCCAGTAGTGTGGTTGGGCGTGGTCCGCAGCCCCCAGAGTACGGATTCAAGTTCCTCCACCCAATGCTTGTCTGATTCTTTCAAATACCGCACTAGTCTAGGTTTGATGCCGCTCATAATAAGACCATTAGCCCGTTCGACTTGACCGTTTGTCTGCGGGTGATAGACAGAGGCATAATCGAGCTTAATGCCCAAATTAGCACACCAGGTTTTCACTTCATCGGCTGTGAAATTAGAGCCATTATTGGTGATTATGCTGTGTGGGACACCATAATGGTGTACCACACCGGATATGAAATCTATTACCGGCCCCGCTTTGGCCGTTTTGACTGGTTTGGCCTCTATCCACTTAGTGATTTTATCCACCATGACCAGTAGATACTTTCTCTTATGGCTTCCTCCTTTAAAGGGTCCGACCATATCGAACCCCAGACCGCAAAAGGCCAAGTGATGGGGATTGTTTGTAAGGCAGTGGGGGCATATGGCTTTGGTTAGCAAAGAGTTGGCATCTGACGCAACATTGGACAAGGTCCTGTGCATTTGCTCGGGCCGTCGGCCAATAAACCCTGTACGGAAGGCCTTGGTAACAAGGGCCCGAGCTGCGGCGTGGTGACCGCCGAGTCCGGCGTGAATTTCATCCAAGAGCTGCTGCCCCTCTTCCTCGGAGATACATCATTGAAGAACTCCGGTAGCGCTTTTCTTATAGAGCTCTCCATCATGAACCTTGTAGGCCTTCAAACGCCGGACAATGCAGCGGGCCTCATTCTGATCCTCGGGAAGCTCCTTCTTATTAAGGTAGGCCAAGAAGGGTTCGGTCCATTGGGCAAGGACTGTCATAATGAGATGAGCCGACAGTGTTATTTCGGTGGTTGAGCCTCCGACGATATCGGAGTGTTCAAAATCTTGGGTTGTGTTTGGATCTGGACTAGTGCTGCCGCCCTCCCCCTGCCATACCACGGATGGCTTAAAAAGCCTTTCCAGAAAAATGTTAGGTGGGACGGGGTCGCGCTTAGCGCCTATGCGAGCAAGAACGCCCGCCGCTTGATTACTTTCTTGGGCCACATGATGGAACTCGAGTCCCTCGAACCAAGCCGACATTTTTAGGACGACATTGCGATAAGCTGCTATCTTCGGGTCTTTGGCATCGAAGTCTCCATTTATTTGAGATATTGCGAGGTCAGAGTCCCCGCGCACTTCCAGGCACTGTATGCCCATGGAGACAGCCATCCGAAGACCATGTAATAAGGCCTCTTATTCGGCTACGTTATTGGAGTCCGTTTATAGCATTTGGAGTACGTACTGAACGACGTCTCCAGTAGGTGACGTTAAAATGACGCCCACCCCTAGCCCTGCCAGCATTTTGGAGCCATCGAAATACATAACCCAATTGGAATATGTGCCGTACTCTTTGCGGAGTTCAGCCTCTGTCCATTCGTCGACGAAGTCAGCCAGTACTTGGGATTTAATAGCTCAACGTGGTTTGTATGTAATATCAAATGGAAGGAGCTCAATGGTCCATTTGGCAATCCGGCCCGTGGCATCGCGGTTTTTTATAATGTCATTGAGTGGTACTTCGAAAGCCACCATGATCGAACACTCCTGGAAGTAGTGACGGAGCTTTCGGGATGCCATGAAGACCGCATATGCTTTTTTTATAATGGGGGTACCGAGATTTGCATGGTGTAAGGACAGTGGATACATAGTATACTGGCTTCTGAAGCGGGAATTTGTGTCCGTCCTATTCTCGTTCAACGACGAGCATGGCACTCACCACCTGATGTGTTGCCGATATGTATAATAACATCGGTTCACCGACGTTTGGCACGACCAGGATTGGGTTGCTCGCAAGAAGGGTTTTTATTTCCTCCAGTCCAGTTGTTGCCGTGTCCGTCCAGTCAAAGTGATCGGTTCACCATAGAAGGCGATAGAGTGGCAGTGCCTTTTCTCCCAATCTGGAGATAAACCGGCTTAGAGATGCCATGCAACCCATGAGCTTTTGGACTTGTTTAAGGTATGTTGGCGTAGCCAATTGTGACAGAGCTCAAATTTTGGCTGGGTTTGCTTCAATTCCTCTGTTGGAAACGATGAAGCCCAGCAGTTTCCCAGCAGGGACACCGAAAACGCACTTTTTCGGATTGAGCTTAATGTCATACACGCGGAGGTTATCAAATGTGAGACATAAATCGTTTATTAATGTTTCAACGCGCCTAGTTTTGATGACGACATCGTCCACATAAGCTTCAACTGTCTTGTTGATCTGTTTGTCCAAGCATGTTTGAATCATGCGTTGGTATGTGGCGCCGGTGTTCTTGAGCCCGAAGGGCATGGTGTTGAAGCAGAATGGCCCATATGGGGTAATGAATGCTGTTGCAGCTTGATCGGACTCCTTCATTTTGATTTGATGGTATCCGGAATATGCATCAAGGAAGTATAGTGAGTCGTGTCATGCAGTAGCATCGATGATTTGATCAATGCGGGGGAGGGGGAAGGGATCCTTAGGGCAAGCCTTATTGAGGTCTTTAAAATCAACGCACAACCGCCAGGATTTGTCCTTCTTTGGTACCATCACCAGGTTTGCCAGCCAGTCCGAATGTTTTATTTCTCTGATGAATCCGGCCTCAATTAGCTTGGCCAGCTCCTCCCCCATAGCTTGGCATTTGGGCTTGGAAAAGCGCTGCAGTGCTTGTTTGATTGGTTTGTATCCCTCTAAGATATTAAGGCTATGTTCGGCCAGCTCACGTGGGATTCCAGGCATGTCAGAAGGGTGCCAGGCGAATATATCCCAGTTTTCGCGAAGGAAATCCCTTAGTATGGCGGCGACCGTTGGGTCTAGTTGTGCTCCAATAGATGGTGTCTTCTTGGGGTCCGCTGGGTTGACCTGGAATTTGACTATTTCTTCTGCCGGTTAGAAGGAGGTGGATTTGGGTCGTTTGTCTAAGATCACACTGTCCCTATCCACCGTGGAGCGCAGTGCGGTTAATTCTTCGGCCGCAAGGGCTTCAGATAATGCCTCAAGGGCCAGGGATACATTTTTGTTTTTGGCACTGAGTGCTATGTCCTGATCACTGACAAGAGTGATTATGCCATTTGGTCCGGGCATTTTGAGCTTCATATACCCGTAATGAGGTATAGCTTGGAAGCGTGTAAAAGCATCCCACCCCAACAGGGCATGGCATCCGCTACTGAAAGGAGCCACTTGGAAGGTGATTTCTTCAGACCGATAATTCTCTGGCGTGCCGAATACCACGTCAAGTGTGATTTCTCCCATACATCGCGCCTCCCGACTGGGAATGATTCCTCGGAAGGTCGTGTTTCTTTGCTTGATGCGGCTCCTGTCTATTTCCATTTTGTGGAGTGTATCCTCACAGATGAGGTTTAGTCCGCTACCACCGTCCGTGAGGACCTTGGTGAGTCGAAAGCAGTCCACGATGGGACCGAGGACTAAAGCGGCTGGTACTTGGATTGTCCTATATTTTGGTTCGTCGCCGGCATTAAAGGTTATAGTTGTGTCATTCCAAGGGTTTACTGTGGCGATTTGACAAACTTCGGCGAGGCCGCGAAATGCCCTTTTGCGCTTATTGTTTGTAGCGAATGTCTCAAAGACCGTCAGTACTCTGGGGTCGTTGTCTTATGGAGGGTGTTGCTCTGGGGTATTTTTGGTAAGGATGCCCTTGCCGCTTTTGGCTACCTGCCGGAGTATGCAACATGCTCTAAGGCTGTGGGTTGGTATGGTATCCGGTGTTGTGTGTATTTTGCATGGGCCATCGAGCCATTCCTCCAAAACGGTTCCGCGCCGTGTAATGGGTTTGTATTTCTTGGCTATTGGACTGGGCGCATCACGGGGATGCGCCCTTTTCGCCTGGACCGGTGGTTGAGTTTGGACCGATGGCTCTCAAATAAGCTACTTGATCCCTCCAGGCGCTTTCCATTATGCTGTACTTCTGTACTATAGTTTCCAAGTCAGCGAAGTGTAGTATGCGGCGGCGATTAATGGCATTGGGGATTCCTTCGTTCATGCAATTGTTGCAGAATGCTGATATCACGTCCTCGTCACAACAATCTTTAACCTTGTCCTTGACAAGGAGGAATCTGGCCCAGAAGTGGTGGACCGTTTCCTGAGACTGCTGTTGTATGCTAGTGAGGGCGCCTATGTCTGGGTGGGTGGGTGGAATTGGATCTGGATCCTGACCCAATCAATGATCCGAAGTCTGAAGTTTTTCCAGACTTAACAGTCCGGGCTCTGGAGTATCTTCTGGTTACCTTTGCCCGCCATCCGATTCCATGTTCGGAAGGCCGCTCACCTCCTTTTGTGGGTGGGTATCTGGCTCTGTATGGTCGGTGATCCGGACCTAGTCCGTCTTCAGTATAGGGGAAGAGTCACCGTCTTGCTCCTTGACTACCGCTATCTGGTGGGTGATCGGTGGAGATTTGATTTCTCTTTGGTCGGGTTTGAGCCCGATCCGATCGTAATCTGTAGTGATTCCCAGGGCAGCGATACGATCAAGGAGTTCGTTTAAAGACGAAAACTCCACTGGATCCATCTTCTTGGCATGTTTGGGTTCGATGCGAAGAGGATTTTCGATGGCCTGAGACGCCATCGTCGGCTTAACGACCGAACGGGCGGTCATGGTAAAGCTGCCCAACCGGAGGGTTTGGCCTGGGGCCAGTTCTCCTCTGGTAGTGATATTGTCTTTAAGGACGAGGAGAGTCATCGATCCTGTTGTCGACGGCACAGTGGAACTCTCAATGAAAGCACCAATGTCGATGTCAAAATCGGCGGATCTCGGGTAGGGGGTCCCGAACTGTGTGTCTAAGGTCGATGGTAATAGGAGACAGGGGACACGATGTTTACCTAGGTTCGGACCCTCTCTATGGAGGTAATGCCCTACTTCCTGCTTGATTGATCTTGATGGATATGAGTATCAGAAGAGTTGATCTACCACGAGATCGTAATGGCGAAACCCTAGAAGTCTAGCCTGTATGACTATGGTAATGAGTATCTTCGTTTCTGGACCAAGTCCTCCGGTTTATATAGACACCAAGAGGATTTAGGGTTACACAAGGTCAGCTACAAAGAAAGGAATCCACATATCCGGTCGCCAAGCTTGCCTTCCATGCCAAGGAGAGTCCCATCCGGACACAGGTGCAGTCTTCGGTCTTCGCATCTTCACATCCCATCAGTCCGGGCCATGGCTAACAGGCCGGACGCCCGAGGACCCCTTAGTCCAGGACTCCCTCAATAGCACACAAGGTATTCCTCCAGTATCCGGGAGCTCATAGTCGAAGGAATGTGTATTTGACATGAAGAAAGCAATAGCAATAAACTGAACGGTCATTATGCTAAGCTAACGGATGGGTCTTGTCCATCACATCATTCTCCTAATGATGTGATCCTGTTATCAAATGACAACACATATCTACGGTTAGGAAACCTTAACCATCTTTGATCAACGAGATAGTCTAGTAGAGGCTTACTAGGGACACGGTATTTATTTATGTATTCACACATGTATTTAGGTTTCCGATCAATACAATTATAGCATGAATAATAAACATTTATCATGAATAAGGAAGTATAAAATAACAACTTTATTGTTTCCTTTAGGGCATATTTCCTTCAGTCTCCTACTTGCACTAGAGTCAATAATCTAGTTCACATCGCCATGTGAATAACACCCATAGTTCACATCATCGTGTGGCTAACACCCATAGTTCACATCGCCATGTGATCAACACCCAAAGGGTTTACTAGAGTCAATAATCTAGTTCACATCGCCATGTGATTAACACCCAAAGAGTAATAAGGCGTGATCATTTTTTGCGTGTGAGAGAGGTTTAGTCAATGGGTCTCCCACATTCAGATTTGTATGTATTTTGCAAATTTATATGTCTACAATGCTTTGCATGGAGCTACTCTAGCTAATTGCTCCCACTTTCTATATGTATCCTGATTGAGACTTAGAGTCATCTGGATCGGTGTCAAAGCTTGCATCGATGTAACCCTTTATGACAAACTCTTTATCACCTCCATAACCGAGAAACATTTCCTTAGTCCTTTTCAAGGTACCTAAGGATAATTTTGACAGTTGTCTAGTAATCTACTCCTGGATCACCATTTCACACAATAGGACTGGTACACAACGTGGAATACTTTATAGAACCATGGCTGAGGCATAGGGAATGACTTTCATTCTCTCTCTATCTTCTGTAGTGGTCGGGCTTTGAGTCTTATTCAACTGCACACCTTGGATTACAGGCTAGAACTCCTTCTTTGACTGGTCCATTTTGAACTCCTTCAAAATCTTGTCAAGGTATGTACTCATTGATAATCTTATATATCAAGCGTCTTGATCTATCTCTATAGATCTTGATGCCTAATATGTAAGCAGCTTTACCGAGGTCTTTCATTGAAAAATTCTTATTCAAGTATCCTTTTATGCTATCCAAAAATTCTATACAATTTCCAATTAGTAATATGTCATCCACATATAATATTTGAAATGCTAGAGAGCTCCCACTCACTTTTTTGTAAATACATGCTTCACTGTAAGTCTGTATAAAACCATATGCTTTGATCACCTCATCAAAGCATATATTCCAACTCCGAGATGCTTGCACCAGTCCATAAATGGATCTTTGGAGCTTGCACACTTTGGTAGCACCTTTAGGATCAACAAAACCTTCTGGTTGCATCATATACTACTCTTCTTTAAGTAATCCATTAAGGATTGCAGTTTTGACGTCCATTTGCCAAATTTCATAATTATAAAATGCGGAAATTGCTAACATGATCCAGACTGACTTTAAGCATCGCTACGTGTGAGAAGGTCTCATCGTAGTCAACCCCTTGAACTTGTTGAAAACCTTTCGTGACAAGTCGAGCTTTGTAGATGGTGACATTACCATCAATGTGTGTCTTCTTTTTGAAGATCCATTTATTCTCAATGTATTGCCGATCATCAGGCAAGTCCACCAAAGTCCACACTTTGTTCTCATACATGGATCCTATCTCATATTTCATGGCCTCAAGCCATCTATCGGAATCTGGGCTCATCATAGCTTCTTCATAGTTCGTAGGTTCGCCTTGGTCTAGTAACATGACTTCCAGAATAGGATTACCATACCACTCTGGTGTGGATCGTGCTCTGGTTGACCTACAAGTTCAGCAGTAACTTGATCTAAAGTTTCATGATCATTATCATTAGCTTCCTTTCTAGTTGGTGTAGGCATCATGAGAACGGTTTTCTATGATGAGCTCCTTTCCAATTCGAGAGAAGGTATATTTACCTCATCAAGTTCTACTTTCCTCCCACTCACTTCTTTCGAGAGAAACTCCTTCTCTAGAAAGGACCCATTCTTAGCAACAAAGATCTTCCCTTCGGATCTATAGTAGAAGGTATACCCAATAATTTCTTTCGGGTACCCTATGAAGACGCATGATACGTCTCCAACGTATCTACTTTTCCTAACGCTTTTCCTCTTGTTTTGGACTCTAATTTGCATGATTTGAATGAAACTAACCCCGGACTGACGTTGTTTTCAGCAAAACTACCATGGTGTTGTTTTTGTGCAGAAATAAAAGTTCTTGGAATGGAATGAAACTTTGTGAGGAATTTTTATATAATATATAAGAATTTCTAGAGCCAAGACCTACCGGAGAGGGGCCCTACGTGGGCACAACCCACCAGGGCACGCCCCCCTCTCCTGGTGCACCCAGATGGGTTGTCCCCACCTGGTGGCCCCACAGACCCTAAAACATACGCTATAAAAATCCTATTTTTCCATAAAAAATCAGGGAGAAAGAATTATCATGATCCACGAGACAGAGCTGACGCCAAGCCCTGTTCTTCCTCGGGAGGGCAGATCTGGAGTCCGTTTGGGGCTCCGAAGAAGGGGATCTTCGTTCTTCGTCATCACCAACCCTTCTCCATCGCCAATTCCATGATGCTCCCCACCGGGAGTGAGTAATTCCTTCATAGGCTCACTGGTCGGTGAGGAGTTGGATGAGATTCATCATGTAATTGAGTTAGTTTTGTTAGGGCTTGATCCCTAGTATCCACTATGTTCTCAGATTGATGTTGCTATGACTTTGCCATGCTTAATGCTTGTCACTTTGGGGCCGGGTGCCATGATTTCAGATCTGGACCATTTATGTTATCACCATTATATCCATGTTCTAGATCCGATCTTGCAAGTTATAGTCACCTACTATGTGTTATGATCTGGCAACCCCGGAGTGACAATAACCAGGACCACTCCCAGTGATGACCGTAGTTTGAGGAGTTCATGTATTCACTATGTGTTAATGCTTTGTTCCGATTCTCTATTAAAAGGAGGCCTTAATATTCCACGGGAGGGTAGGATAAAAGATGTCATGGAAGTTATTTCCATAAGCACGCATGACTATTTATGGAATACATGCCTACATTATATTGATGAACTGGAGCTAGTGCCGTATCGCCCTAGGTTATAACTGTCTCATGATGAATATCATCCAACAAGTCACCGATCCAATGCCTACGAATTTATCTTATATTGTTTCTGCCAAGTTACTACTGCTATCATCACTGTTACACTTGCTACAAAATTACTGCTATCACTATTACTGTTACTATTGCTACTGTCACTACTATCAAAACTATCAAAACTATCAAACTACTTTGCTACTGGTCACTTTGCTACACATAATTAATCTCCAGGTGTGGTTGAATTGACAACACAGCTGCTAATACCTTCAAATATTCTTTGGCTCCCCTTGTGTCGAATCTACAAATTTGGGTTGAATACTCTACCCTCGAAAATTGTTGCGATCCCCTATACTTGTGGGTTATCAACGCACTTCTCCAATTTAGGTTCGAGCTTACCAGGCTGAAGCCTTTTGACATAAGTGTCGCATCCCCAAACTTTAAGAAACGAAAGCTTTGGTTTCTTGCCAAACCATAGTTCATACGGTGTCGTCTCAAAGGATTTAGATGGTTCCCTATTTAACATGAATGTGGTTGTCTCTAATGCATAACCCCAAAACGATTGTGGTTAATCGGTAATATACCACACCATTACGATGTGGTGTTCCAGGTGGCGTGAGTTGTGAAACAATTCCACATTGTTTTAAATGAAGGCCAAACTCATAACTCAAATATTCGCCTTCGCGATGAGATCGTAGACACTTTATTTTCTTGTGACGATGATTCTCCACTTCACTCTGAAATTCTTTGAACTTTTCAAATGTTTGAGACTTATGTTTCATCAAGTAGATATACCCATACCTACTCAAATCATCTGTGAAGGTCAGAAAATAACGATGCCTATCGCATGCTTCAACACTCATGGGACCGCATACATCAGTATGTATTATTTCCAATAAGTCATTAGCTCAGTCCATTGTTTCGGAGAACAGAATTTTTGTCATCTTGCCCATGAGGCATGGTTCGCAAGTATCAAATGATTCATAATCAAGTGGTTCCAAAAGCCCATCTGCATGGATTTTCTTCATGCACTTTACACCAATATGACCTAAACGGAAGTGCCACAAGTATGTTGCACTATCATTATCAACATTGAGTCTTTTGGCATCAATATTATGAATATGTGTATCACTATGATCGAGATTCAATAAACCATTTACATTGGGTGTATGACCATAGAAGGTATTATTCATGTAAACAGAACAACAATTGTTCTCTCACTTAAATGAATAAGCGTATTGCAATGAACATGATCTAATCATATTTATGCTCAATGCAAAAACAAAATTTATTTAGGTTCAACACTAATCTCGAAGGTAGAGGGAGTGTGCGATGGTGATCGTATAAACCTTGGAATCACTTCCAACACACATCGTCACCTCGCCCTTAACTAGTCTATGTTTATTTTGCAACTCCTATTTCGAGTTACTAATTTTAGCAACTGAACCGGTATCAAATACCTAGGGGTTACTATGAACACTAGTAAGGTACACATCAATAACATGTATATCGAATATATACTTTTGTTCACTTTGACATCCTTCTTATCTGCCAAGTATTTGGGGAAGTTCCAATTCTAGTGACCATTTCCTTTGGAGTAGAAGCACTCAGTTTCAGGCTTGGGTCTAGCTTTGGGCTTCTTCATGGGAGCGACAACTTGCTTGCCATTCTTTTTGAAGTTCCCTTTCTTTCCCTCGCCCTTTTTCTTGAAACTAGTGGTCTTGTTAACCATCAACACTTGATGCTCTTTCTTGATTTCTACCTTCGCCGGTTTCAGCATCGCGAAGAGCTCGGGAATCATTTTTGTCATCCCTTGCATATTATAGTTCATCACGAAGTTCTAGTAGCTTGGTGATAGTGTCTAGAGAACTCTGTCAATCACTATCTTATCTGGAAGATTAACTCCCACTTGATTCAAGCGATTGTAGTACCCAGACATTCTGAGTACATGCTCACTGGCTGAGCTATTCTCCTCCATCTTGTAGGCAAAGTACTTGTCAAAAGTTTCATACCTCTCAACATGGGCATAAGTATGAAATGCCAATTTCAGCCCTTGGAACATCTCATATGTTCCATGGTGTTCAAAACATCTTTGAAGCCCCGATTCTAAGCCATAAAGCATGGCACACTAAACTATCAAGTAATCATCATATCGAGCTTGTCTAACATTCATAACGTCTACATCAGCTCCTACAACAGGTCTGTCACCTAGCGGTGAATCAAGGACATAATTCTTATGTGCAGCAATGAGGATAATCCTCAGATCACGGACCCAGTCCGCATCATTGCTACTATCATCTTTCTACTTAGTTTTCTCTAGGAACCTATCAAAAATATATATAGGAGCTATATCGCGAGCTACTGATCTACAACATAGATATGCAAAACTATCAAGACTAAGTTCATGATAAATTAAGTTCAATTAATCAAATTACTAATGAACTCCCACTTAAATAAACATCCCTCAAGTTTATCTTAGTGATACATGATCCAAATCAACTAACCCATGCCCAATCATCACGTGAGATGGGGTAGTCATCAACGGTGAACACCTCTATGTTGATCATATCTACTATATGACTCATGTTCGACCTTTCGGTCTCGAGTGTTCCGATACCATGTCTGTACATGCTAGGCTCGTGAAGTTTAACCCAAGTATTCTGCATGTGTAAAATTGTCTTACACCTGTTGTATGTGAACGTAGAGTCTATCACACCCGATCATCACATGGTGTCTCAAAACGACGAACTTTCGCAATGGTGCATACTCAGGGAGAACACTTTATATCTTGAAATTTAGTGAAGGGATCATCTTATAATGCTACCATCGTTCTAAGCAAAATAAGATGCATAAAAGATAAACATCACATGCAATCAAAATATGTGACATGATATGGCCATCATCATCTTGTGCTTTAGAATCTCCATCTCCAAAGCATCGTCATATCTCGATCGTCACCGGCTCGACACCTTGACCTTCATCGTTGTGTCGTGGTCGTCTCGACCACTATTGCTTCTACAACTATTGCTAACTCATAGCGATAAAGTAAAGCAATTACATGGCGTTTGCATTTCATACAATAAAGAGACAACCATAAGGCTCCTGCCGGTTGCCTGATATCTTACAAAACTTGATCATCTCATACAATAACATATATCACATCATGTCTTGACCATATCACATCACAACATGCCCTGCAAAAACAAGTTAGACGTCATCTACTTTGTTGTTGCAAGTTTTACGTGGCTGCTATGGGCTTCTAGCAAGAACCGTTCTTACCTACGCATAAAACCACAACGATGATTCATCAAGTTTGCTTTTTTAACCTTCTTCAAGGACCGGTCGTAGTCAAATTCAATTCAACTAAAGTAGGAGAAACAGACACTCGCCGGCCACCTTTATGCAAAACTAGTTGCATGTCAGTCGGTGGAGCCGGTCTCATGTGCGTGGACATGTAAGGTTGGTCCGGGCTGCTTCATCCCACAACACCGCCGAATAAAAATAAGACGTTGGTGGTAGGCAGTATGACTATCATCGCCCACAACTCTTTGTGTTCTACTCGTGCATATGATCTACGCACAGACCTGGCTCGGATGCCACTGTTGGGAATCATTGCATGGAAAACAAAAAAATTCTATGCAAACGCGATGATCTATCCATGGAGATGCATAGCAACAAGGGGGAGAGTATGTCTATGTACCCTCGTAGACCCTAAGCGGAAGCGTTTCATAACGCGGTTGATGCAGCCGAACTTTCTTCGCGCTCCAACTGATCTAGTACCAAACGCATGACACCTCCGTGTTCTGCACACGTTTAGCTCGGTGATGTCCTCCGCCTTCTTGATCCAACAAGACGGCGAGGTAGTAGATGAGTTCTAGCAGCACGACGGTATGGTGACGATGATGGTGATGTGATCTCCACAGGGCTTCACCTAAGCACTACAAAAATATGACCGAGGGTGTAAACGATGGAGGGGGGCACCACACACGGCTAACAATTGATATGAGGTGTGCTAGGCACCCCCTCCCACATATATATAGGTGAGAGGGGGACGGGAGGCAGCCTGGCGCACCACATAGGTGGCTGGCCGGCCCTAGGGCTCCTGCCCTGCCCCCCTTTCCTTGTATGAACAAGGAGGGAGGAAAGAGGGGGGAGAGGGAAGGAAGGGGAAGTCCTACTCCACACTTTCCTTTCCCTCCCCTATTTATTTCTCCTCCTCATAGGGCCGGGCACTATAGGGGCGCACTAGTCCCTTGTGGGCTGCTGTGTTCCCTCTCTTGGCCCATAAGGCTCATATCTTTGCCGGGGGTGCCCGAAACTCCTTTTCGGTGACCCGATAAATATCCGGTACCCTCCGAAACACTTCCGATGTCTGAATTCCATCATCCTATATATCAATATTTACCTCTCGGCCATTTTGAGAGTACTTGTCATGTCTGTGATCTCATTCGGGACTCCGAACAACGTTTGGTCACCAAATCACATAACTCATATAACACTATATCGTCAACGAACGTTACGTCACAGCCGTGGCTCAGCTCCTGTTGTCTTTTCTTGATCATCATGTCATCATGTTAAAATTCAAATGATTTTGAATTGGGGATGTTCAAACCCGAGCACCAAATGAATTCAAATAGGTTCAAATAAGATCATTTTCAATGAACCCAAAATGCCCTTTGAAAATGTGCATGATTTCTGATAAAGGTGAAAACCTCTGCCAAAAATGATGAACATATTTCTATGTCATTCCTAGATTTTTGAATCAAATCATAATGTATTTGAATTGGGGCATTGAATTCTATAAATATTTAAATGCTCCAAATATTCTCGAATCAAAGGAAAGACTCCTTTCTGAAATTTAAGGACTTAATTACATAGTGGAAATAAATAGAAAACAGAAACAAAAGAGAAAAGCGGAGAAGAGAGAGGAACCTTACCTGCTCTTACCTGGCCCAGCACTATGGAGCCCATCTGGCCCATAGTGCCAGTCATCGCCTACCTCGTGCCAGAAGGATGCGAGGCGTGTGGTCACGACGCGCTGCGCCACCTCCTCCCTCCTTGCCTGCCTGCCATCCGCCGACGCGTCTGGAAAGCGCCACGTTCTCCCCTGGACCGCCTCGGCCTCTCACTCGTCCTCTCCCGTGCCTCTCTGCTCCTCTACTCTCCTTCTCCCGCTACTGCCGAGCGCCACGCAGCGTGCCGATGAACACCACCGCAGCCACCGGCCACCCCACGCCTCGTCGAAGCGCCCAGAAGCTCTGCCACTTCGTCCTCGACTCCCTCACCGAGCCACACCTCGCCCCGCCAGAACCCCCGAACATCCTCAGGGAGCTCGTCTTCAACCTCCCAACGATGAGATCGCCTCCGCCGCCCCACTCGCTTCGGACCTCCTCCGAGCTCGCCGTCTGCATCGTTGCAATCTACATGAGCCACTAACCCAAACCCCTCTTTTCTGCGCTCTGTTGCATGCCGTAGCTGTCGTTCTGTCGGAAACCGGACCACACCGCCGCACGAGCTTCTCGTCCCCGTGGCCATTGTCACCGCAACTCCCAACCGAACACACCCACATGCCCACTGCACCGCGCAGGTGCCGTAGGAACCAAGCACGCCACCCCACGGCCACCGCAACCCCGCTCCCTAGTGCGCATGAACTCCGGCCGCCGCCGAGGTCAACACCGCGCTCAACTCCGGCTGCCTCAGCCCCTCCCGTTTGCACAAAGAGATGCGGAACACTCCCAGCAGCACACAGAGCCCCTCTGCCGCTCTTTTGGTCGCCGGAGGGCGAAACCCGAGCCCTCCGTCGCTCCTGTTGTCACCGGTGACGAGCCGCCGGCGGGTTTGACCCTGCTGACCAGGGGTTTGACCTCCACTATGTCACTGACATGTGCGCCACTCCCCACTAACACTTTTAGTTAGGATTAATTTTGTTGGGGAACGTAGTATGCAATTTCAAAAAAATTCCTACGCTCATGCAAGATCTATCTAGGAGATGCATAGCAATGAGAGGGGGATAGTGTGTCCACGTACCCTCCTAGACCAAAAGCGGAAGCATTTGACAATGCGGCTGATGTAGTCGAACTTCTTCTCATTTCGACCGATCAAGCACCGAACGTACGACACCTCTAAGTTCTGCACACGTTCAGCTCGATGACGTCCCTCGAACTCTTGATCCAACAAAGTGTCGAGGGATAGTTTCGTCAGCATGACGGCATGGTGACGGTGATGGTGAAGTGATCTGCGCAGGGCTTCGCCTAAGCACTACGACAATATGACCAGACTATGGAGGGGGGCGCCGCACACGTCTAACAATGTTTGTTGTGTGTTGTAAACCTCCCCTCCCCACATATATATATAGGTGGAAGGGGGAGGGGGACACCCATGGGGTGCCCCAAGTAGGAGGAATCCTACTTGGGGGCCTTGTCCAATTCGCCCCCCCTTACCGTCTTTTTCGGAGAGAGAAGGAAAGGGAAGAGAGGAGGGAAGGAAGGGGGAGTTCGTATTCCCTCCCCTTCCTTCTCTCTTCCCCCTTTCCCTTCATCTTCCTTTTCAGCCAGCAAGGGGGATGCAGCAGCCCATGTTAGCTGCTGCATTTCCCCTCTTGTCCCAATAGGCCCAAATCTTTGCCGTGGGTAGCCCGGAACCCCTTCCGGTGACCCGATACGTACCCTGTACCTCCGGAACACTTCTAGTGTTCAAATACTATCGTCCTATATATGAATATTTACCTCTCAACCATTTCGAGACTCCTCGTCATGTCTGTGATCTCATCCGGTACTTCGAACAACATTCGGTCACCAAATCACATAACTTAAATAACACAACATCATCGTACGTTAAGCATGCGGACCCTACGGGTTTGAGAACTATGTAGACATGACCGATACACCTCTCCGGTCAATAACCAACAACGGAACCTAGATGCTCATATTGGTTCCCACATATTCTATGAAGATCTTTATTGGTCGTACCGTAATGACAACATACATCATTCCCTTTTTCATCGGTATGTTACTTGCCTGAGATTCGATCGTCCGTATCTTCATACCAATTTCAATCTCATTACCAGCAAGTCTCTTTACTCGTTTCGTAATGCATCATCCCTCAACTAACTCATTAGTCACATTGCTTGCAAGGCTTATCATGATGTGCATTACCGAGGGGCCGCAGAGATACCTCTCCGATACTCGGAGTGACAAATCCTAATCTTGACCTATGTCAACCCAACAAACACCTTCAGAGATACCTATAGAGCATCTTTATAATCACTCATTTACGTTGTGATGTTTGATAGCACGCAAGGTATTCCTCTGGTACTCAGGAGTTGTTGCATAATCTCATAGTCGAAGGAATGTGTATTTGACATGAAGAAAGCAATAGCAATAAAACTGAACGATCAACATGCTAAGCTAACAGATGGGTCTTGTCCATCACATCATTCTCCTAATGATGTGATCCCGTTCATCGAATGACAATACATGTCTATGGTTAGGAAACTTAACCATCTTTGATCAAAGAGCTAGTCTAGTAGAGGCTTACTAGGGACATTATGTTTTTTCTATGTATCCACACATGTATCAAGTTTCCGGTTAATACAATTCTAGCATGAATAATGAACATTTATCATGATATAAGGAAATATAAAATAACAACTTTATTATTGCCTCTAGGGCATATTTCCTTCAGTATCCCACTTGCACTAGAGTCAATAATCTAGTTCACATCGCCATGAGATTTAACACCAATAGTTCACATCGACATGTGACCAACACCCAAAGGGTTTACTAGAGTCAATAATCTAGTTCACATCGCTATGTGATTAACACCCAAAGAGTACTTAGGTGTGATCATGTTTTGCTTGTGAGAGAAGTTTAGTCAACGGGTCTGCCATATTCAGATCTGTATGTATTTTGCAAATTTATATGTCTACAATGCTCTACATGGAGCTACTCTAGTTAATTGCTCCTACTTTCAATATGAAATATCCAGATTGAGACTTAGAGTCATCCGGGTTGGTGTCAAAGCTTGCATCGACATAACCCTTTACGACGAACTTTTTATCACCTCCATAACCGAGAAACATTTCCTTAGTCCTCTTAGGTCACTAAGGATAATTTTGACCGCTGTCTAGTTATCTACTCCTGGATCACTATTGTACCCCCTTGGCAAACTCATGGCAAGGTACACAATAGGTCTGGTACATAGCATGGCATACTTTATAGAACCTATGGCCGAGGCACAGGGAATGACTTTCACTCTCTTTATATCTTCTGTTGTGGTCGAGCTTTGAGTCTTACTCAACTTCACACCTTACAATACAGGCAAGAACTCCTTTTTTGACTGATCCATTTTGAACTCCTTCAAAAACTTGTGAAGGTATGTACTCATTGAAAGTCTTATCAAGCATCTTGATCTATCTCTATAGATCTTGATACCCATTCTATAAGCAGCTTCACCAAGGTCTTTCATTGAAAAATTCTTATTCAAATATCCTTTTATGGTATCCATAAATTCTACATTATTTCTAATCAACAATATGTCATCCACATATAATATCAGAAATGCTACAGAACTCCCACTCGCTTTCTTGTAAATACAGGCTTTGCCATAATTCTATATAAAACCATATGCTTTGATCACCTTATCAAAGCATATATATTCCAACTCCGAGATGCTTGCAATAGTTCATAGATGGATCGCTGGAGTTTTCACACTTTGTTAGCACCTTTAGGATCGACAAAACCTTTTGGTTGCATCATATACAACTCTTAAGAAATCCATTAAGGAATGCAGTTTTGACATCCATTTGCCATATTTCATAAAATGCGGCAATTGCTAACATGATTCGGACAGACTTAAGCATCGCTACAAGTGAGAAAATCTCATCGTAGTCAACACCTTGAACTTGTCAAAAACCTTTTATCACAAGTCGAGTTTTGTAGATAGTAATACTACCATCAGTGTCTGTCTTCCTCTTGAAGATCTGTTTATTCTCAATGGCTTGCCGATCATGGGGCAAGTCAACCAAAGTCCATACTTTGTTCTCATACATGGATCCTATCTCAGATTTCATGGCCTTGAGCCATTTTGCGGAATCTAGGATCATCATCGCTTCCTCATAGTTCGTAGGTTCGTCATGGTCTAGTAACATGACCTGCAGAACAGGATTACCATACCACTCTGGTGTGTAATGTGCTCTGGTTGACATACGAGGCTCGGTAGTAACTTGATATGAAGTTTCATGATCATTATCATTAGCTTCCTCTCTAGTTGGTGTAGGCATCACGGGAACGGTTTTCTGTGATGAGCTAATTTCCAATTCAAGAAAAGGTACAATTACCTCATCAAGTTCTACTTTCCTCTCACTCACTTCTTTCGAGATAAACTCCTTCTCTAAAAAGGATCCTTTATTAGCAGAAAAATCTTGCCTTTGGATATGTGATGGAAGGTGTACCCAACAGTTTCTTTTGGGTATCCTATGAAGGCGCATTTCTTCGATTTGGGTTTGAGCTATCAGGCTGAAGCTTTTTCACATAAGCATCGCAACCCCAAACTTTAATAAACGACAGCTTAGGTTTCTTGCCAAACCGCTGTTCATACGGTGTCATCTCAACGGATTTAGATGGTGCCCTATTTAAAGTGAATGCAGCTGTCTCTAATGCATAACCCCAAAACGATAGTGGTAAGTTGGTAAGAGACATCATAGATCGCACCATATCTAATAAAGTACGGTTACGGCGTTTGGGCACACCATTACGCTGTGGTGTTCTGATGTCTACTACACAACCTTCTTCTTGTAGACATTGTTGGGCCTCCAAGTGCAGAGGTTTGTAGGACAGTAGCAAATTTCCCTCAAGTGGATGACCTAAGATTTATCAATCCGTAGGAGGCGTAGGATGAAGATGGTCTCTCTCAAGCAACCCTGCAACCAAATAACAAATAGTCTCTTGTGTCCCCAACACACCCAAGACAATGGTAAATTGTATAGGTGCACTAGTTCGGCGAAGAGATGGTGATACAAGTGCAATATGGATGGTAGATGTAGGTTTTTGTAATCTGAAAATATAAAAACAGCAAGGTAACTAATGATAAAAGTGAGCACAAACGGTATTGCAATGCGTTGAAACAAGGCCTAGGGTTCTTACTTTCACTAATGCAAGTTCTCTCAACAATAATAACATAATTGGATCATATAACTATCCCTCAACATGCAACAAAGAGTCACTCCAAAGTCACTAATAGCGGAGAACGAACGAAGAGATTATGGTAGGGTACGAAACCACCTCAAAGTTATCCTTTCTGATTGATCTATTCAAGAATCCGTAGTATAATAACATGAAGCTATTCTTTCCGTTCGATCTATCATAGAGTTCGTACTAGAATAACACCTTAAGACACAAATCAACCAAAACCCAAATGTCACCTAGATACTCCAATGTCACCTCAAGTATTCGTGGGTATGATTATACGATATGCATCACACAATCTCATATTCATCTCTTCAACCAACACAAAGAACTTCAAAGAGTGCCCCAAAGTTTCTACCAGAGAGTCAAGACGAAAACGTGTGCCAACCCCTATGCATAAGTTCACGAGGTCACGAAACTCGCAAGTTGATCACCAAAACATACATCAAGTGGATCACATGATATCCCATTGTCACCACAGATAAGCACATGGAAGACATACATCAAGTGATCTCAAATCCTTAAAGACTCAATCCGATAAGATAACTTCAAAGGGAAAACTCAATCCATCACAAGAGAGTAGAGGGGGAGAAACACCATAAGATCCAACTATAATAGCAAAGCTCGCGATACATCAAGATCGTACCATCTCAAGAACACGAGAGAGAGAGAGAGAGAGAGAGAGAGATCAAACACATAGCTACTGGTACATACCCTCAGCCCCGAGGGTGAACTACTCCCTCCTCGTCATGGAGAGCGCCGGGATGATGAAGATGGCCACCGGAGAGGGATTCCCCCCTCCGGCAGGGTGCCGGAATGGGTCTAGATTGGTTTTCGGTGGCTATAGAGGCTTCTGGCGGCGGAACTCCCGATCTATTCTCGTCCCCGATGTTTTTAGGGTATATTGATATATATATATATATATATATATATATATATATATATATATATATATATATATATGCGAAATAAGTCGGTCAGGGGAGCCACGAGGGTGGGGGCGCGCCTAGGGGGACAGGCGCGCCTCCCTGCCTTGTGGCCACCTCGAAGCTTCACTGACGTCTACTCCAAGTCTCCTGGATTGCTTCTGTTCGAAAAATAACTCTCCCAAAGGTTTCATTCTGTTTGGACTCCGTTTGATATTCCTTTTTCTTCAGAACACTGAAATAGGAAAGAAAACAACAATTTGGGCTGGGCCTCCGGTTAATAGGTTAATGCCAAAAATAATATAAAAGTGTATAATAAAGCCCATAAACATCCAAAACAGATAATATAATAGCATGGAACAATAAAAAATTATAGATACGTTGGAGATGTGTCAAGCATTACCAAGCTTAATTCTTGCTCGTCCTCGAGTAGGTAAATGATAAAAACAGAATTTTTGATGTGGAATGCTTCCTAACATATTCATCAATGTAATATTCTTTATTGTGGCAAGAATATTCAGATCCATAAGATTCAAGACAAAGTTTAATATTGACATAAAAATAATAATACTTCAAGCATACTAACAAAGTAATCATGTCTCATCAAAATAACATGGCCAAAGAAAGCTATCCCTACAAAATCATATAGTTTGGCTATGCTCTATCTTCATCACACAAAATATTTAAATCATGCACAACCCCGATGACAAGCCAAGCAATTGTTTCATACTTTTGATGTTCTCAAAATTTTTCAATCTTCACGCAATACATGAGCGTGAGCCATGGACATCAACTAGAATGGTGGTTGTGGAGAAGACAAAAAGGAGAAGATAGTCTCACATCAACTAGGCGTATCAACGGGCTATGGATATGCCCATCAATTGATATCAATATGAGTGAGTAGGGATTGCCATGCAATGGATGCACTACGACTATAAGTGTATGAAAGCTCAACAAAAGAACTAAGTGGGTGTGCATCCAACTTGCTTGCTCATGAAGACCTAGGGTAATTTTGAGGAAGCCCATCATTGGAATATACAAGCCAAGTTCTATAATGTAAAATTCCCACTGATAACCCACAAGTATAGGGGAACGCAACAGCTTTCGAGGGTAGAGTATTCAACCCAAATTTATTGATTCGACACAAGGGGAGCCAAAGAATATTCTCAAGTATTAGCAGCTGAGTTGTCAATTCAAACACACCTGGAAACTTAGTATCTGCAGCAGAGTGTTTAGTAGCAAAGTAATACGATAGTGGTGGTAACAATAGCAACGGGAAAGTAAATAAGCGTAAACTAGTATATGGAAAGCTCGTAGGCATCGGATCAGTGATGGATAATTATGCTGGATGTGTTTCATCATGTAACAGTCATAACATAGGGTGACACAGAACTAGCTCCAATTCATCAATGTAATGTAGGCATGTATTTCGAATATAGTCATACGTGCTTATGGAAAAGAACTTGCATGACATCTTTTATCCTACCCTCCCGTGGCAGCGGGGTCCTAATGGAAACTAAGGGATATTAAGGCCTCCTTTTAATAGAGAACCGGAACAAAGCATTAGCACATAGTGAATACATGGACTCCTCAAACTACAGTCATCACCGGTAAGTATCCCGTTTATTGTCACTTCGGGCTTAACGGATCATAACACATAATAGGTGACTATAGACTTGCAAGATAGGATCAAGAACTCTCATATATTGATGAAAACATAATAGGTTCAGATCTGAAATCATGGCACTCGGGCCAAGCACTGAGCATAGCAAAGTCATAGCAACATCAATCTCAGAACATAGTGGATACTAGGGATCAAACCCTAACAAAACTAACTCGATTACATGGTAAATCTCATCCAGCCCATCATCGTCCAGCAAGCCTACGATGGAATTACTCACGCACGGCGGTGAGCATCATCAAATTGGTGATGGAGGATGGTTGATGATGACGACGGCGACGAATCCCCCTCTCCGGAGCCCCGAACGGACTCCAGATCAGCCCTCCCGAGAGGTTTTAGGGCTTGGCGGTGGCTCCGTATCGTAAAACGCGATGAATCCTTCTCTCCTATTTTTTCTCCCTGAAAGCAGATATGTCAACTCCCCCAAGCTTAAACCCTTGCTTGTACTCAAGCAATTCAGTTGACAAACTGAAAGAAATAAAGAAAAACTTTTACAAACTCTGTTTGCTCTTGTTGTTGTAAATATGTCAAGCTATCATTCAAGTTTTCAGCAAAGATTATAACTAACCATATTTGCAATAATTCTCAGGTCTCATGATTACCCATATCAATAGCATAATCAACTAGCAAGCCATAATAATAAATCTTGGATGACAACACTTTCTCAAAACAATCATAATATGATACAACAAGATGGTATCTCGCTAGCCCTTCCTGAGACCGCAAAACATAAATGCGGAGCACCTTTAAAGATCAAGGACTGACTAGACATTGTAATTCATGGTAAAAGAGATCCAATCATAGTCACACCCAATATAGATTAAAGTGATGAATGCAAATGACAGCTGCGCTCTCCAGCTAGTGCTTTTAATAAGAGGGTGATGACTCAACATAAAGGTAAATAGATAGGCCCTTCGCAGAGGGAAGCAGGGATTTGTAGAGGTGCCAGAGCTCGGTTTTGAAATAGAGGTGAATAATATTTTGAGCGGTATACTTTCATTGTCAACATAACAACCAAGAGATGGCGATATCTTCCATGCTACACACATTATAGGCGGTTCCCAAACAGAATGGTAAAGTTTATACTCCCCATCCACCAACAAACATCAATCCATGGCTTGCTCGAAACAACGAGTGCCTCCAACTAACAACAGTCCTAGGGGGGTTTTGTTTTGCAATTATTTTGATTTAGTTTGCATAAAGCATGAGACTGGGCATCCCGGTGACCAGCCATTTTCTCATGAGTGAGGAGCGGAGTCCACTCCTCTTGAGAATAACCCGCCTAGCATGGAAGATACAGACAGCCCTAGTTGATACATGAGCTATTCAAGCATACAAAACAGGATGATTATTTGAAGGTTTAGAGTTTGGCACATACAAATTTACTTGGAACGGCAGGTAGATACTGCATATAGGAAGGTATAGTGGACTCATCTAGAATAACTTTGGGGTTTAAGGGATTGGATGCACAAGCAGTATTCCTGCTTAGTACAGGTGAAGGCTAGCAAAAGACTGGGAAGCGACCAACTAGAGAGCGATAACAGCCATGTACATGCATTAAAATTAATAAACATTGGATGCAAGCATGAGTAAGATATAATCCACCATGAACATAAATATCGTGAAGGCTATGTTGATTTGTTTCAACTACATGTGTGAACATGTGCCAAGTCAAGTCACTTAAATCATTCAAAGGAGGATACCACCCCATCATACCACATCATAACCATCTCAATAGCATGTTGGCACGCAAGGTAAACCATTATAACTCATAGCTAATCAAGCATGGCACAAGCAACTATGATCTCTAATTGTCACTGCGAACATGTTTATTCATAACAAGTTGAATCAAGAACGATGAACTCATCATATTTACAAAAACAAAAGAGGTCGAGTTCATACCAGCTTTTCTCATCTCAGTCAGTCCATCATATATCATCATAATTGCCTTTCACTTGCACGACCGAACGATGTGAATAATAATAAGAGTGCACGTGCATTGGACTAAGCTGGAATCTGCGGGCATTCAATAAACAGGAGAAGACAAAGCAATATGGGCTCTTGGTTAAATCAACAATAAAGCATATAAGAGCCACTTCAACAATTTAATCATGGTCTTCTCCTACTGACCCCCAAAGAAAAGAAATAAAACTATTTACACAGGAAAGCTCCCAACAAGCAAAATAAGAACGGGAAATATTTTTGGGTTTTCTTTTTAATTATTACTACAGCAAGATAAGTAAACTAGTACTAACTTTTTTTGGTTTTTCTTAAGGTTTATCAAACACACAAGAAGAAAGGATAAAAGGAAATAAACTAGCATGGATGATACAATGAAAAAGTATGAACACCGACATCTAGCAATGAGTGTGTGTGAACATAAATGTAATGCCGGTGAGAAATAGTACTCCCCCAAGCTTAGGCTTTTGGCCTAAGTTGGTTTATGGCCACGACTGGCCTGGCTGATATCCATAATAATAGTTGTTGGGGTCGTACTGTGATGCAGCGGCTATCGCCTCCTGAGCTGCAGTGTGGCGACGAGCGGCCTCCGCCCTCCTCTCGTACTCATCTGCCTCCTCTCTGGTAATAGTATATCCTCCTCTTGCCTGATAATCAAAGAAAGCAGGAGTAGGGAGAGTAATACGGACAGCACGGCGTCTGTCAAAGATTAGTCGGTACTGGAGAGGTGATTTGTTCCTCTCAACAAAATGGTGGTGAACCATATCATTAAAATCTAGATAGGCAGGAGGTAATTCAATATCATCTTCGCGTACATCTATACCAATAAAATTAGCTACGCGGGTTGCATAAATTCCACCAAAGAAATCTCCATTAAGTAAGATGCAACCTACGTGCAATAATGGCTGCCAAATTATATGATTTGTCTCCTAACACAGCACTCCTAAGAATACTGAGGTCAGGGACACACACATGACATGCCTCATCTTTAACATTTATGCATCTACCTATGAAGAGAGCAAAATAATGTATAGCAGGAAAGTGGATGCTCCCTATGGTAGCTTGTGTAATATCTCTAGATTCTCCCACAATTATATTAGCAAGAAAATATCTAAATTCAGATTTGCGAGGATCCCTTATACTACCCCATTGTGGAAGTTCGCATGCAGTGGTAAAATCCTCTAAGTCCATGGTATAAGATTTATCATAAAGATCAAACAGGACAGTTAGAGAATTACGTGAAGTGGAAAATTCAAACCTCCTCACAAAGGAACTAGTGAGGTTATGATATTGATTGCACTTCTCTTCCTCGAAGCTCACAAGATCAGTGTTACGCAAATATGCGTTGAATTCTTCTTTTATTCCCGCTTGATCCATAAAATTTTCAGAAGGCCACTCACAAGGACGCACTGGAGCGTCTCTTGGTGGCTCTTCGTCAGCATCACGCATTGCAAGCCTGGGTCCTTGCTTCTTTGAAGAACTACCTTGGAACATCTTCCTAAGAATTTTTCTTCCTCTGAAAAATTCTAATTTTTTTAGTAACTTCAAAACAAAAGTAAACCAAACTCAATAATATTGATAGCAACCACTCCTACAAGTGCCTAGAGCCTATATCATGCAACAAAAACTACTTTTGACCATATAAATTTGTCATGCAAGCTCAAGAACAGGGTCACCTAAGCAGCAAAAAATTGCAATGAATAAAGCACTAGAACAAAAACTAATTGGACCAATGGAGGAGTCACATACCAAGGAACAATCTCCCCAAGCAGTTTTGTGAGAGGTGTTTTGAGCAAGGAGATCAAAAATGGCAGCAAAGAGGGCTAGAACTCGTGCTTGAGTTGGTTTTTCGTGTTTGTGGGAGGAAGAAGAAGAGGATGGGTGCAGGAATAAGTGGAGGAGGGCCACCGTGGGCCTACGAGGCAGGGGGCGCGCCCAGGGGGGTAGGGCGCGCCCTCCACCCTCGTGACCAGGTGGCAGCTCCCCCCGCGGTAATTTTTGCACCATAAATCCTCAAATATTCCCGAAAAAACATATTAAATTGGCATGTCATTCTGAGGACTTTTATTTTCAGGACATTTTTATATTGCATGGATAAATCAGGAAACAGATAGAAAATACTATTTTTACTTTATTTCAACTAAATAACAGAAAGTATAGAGAGGGTACAGAAGGTTGTGCTTCTAGTTTCATCCATCTCATGCTCATCAAAAGGGATCCACTAACAAGGTTGATTAAGTCTTGTTAACAAACTCATTCCGATTAACATGAAACCGGAGAAATTTCGAATAACACTAGGTTACCTCAACGGGGATATGCACATCCCCAATAATAAGTATATCATATTTCTTCTTGACAGTAGGAAGAGGAAATTCAAAACCTCCAAATATAATCGATGGAATTTTTCCGATAGAATTGATACTATGAACTTGAGGTTGTTACCTCGGAAAATGTACCATATGCTCATTACCATTAACATGAAAAGTGACATTGCCTTTGTTGCAATCAATAACAGCCCCTGCAGTATTAAGAAAAGGTCTTCCAAGAATAATAGACATACTATCGTCCTCGGGAATATCAAGGATAACAAAGTCCGTTAAAATAGTAACATTTGCAACCACAACAGGCACATCCTCACAAATGCCGACAGGTATAGCAGTTGATTTATCAGCCATTTGCAAAGATATTTCAGTAGGTGTCAACTTATTCAAGTCAAGTCTACGATATAAAGAGAGAGGCATAACACTAACACCGGCTCCAAGATCACATAAAGCAGTTTTAACATAGTTTCTTTTAATCGAGCATGGTATAGTAGGTACTCCTGGATCTCCAAGTTTCTTTGGTATTCCACCCTTAAAAGTATAATTAGCAAGCAAGGTGGAAATTTCAGCTTCTGGTATCTTTCTTTTATTTGTAACAATATCTTTCATGTACTTAGCATAAGGATTCATTGTGAGCATATCAGTCAATCGCATACGCAAAAAGATAGGTCTAATCATTTCAGCAAAGCGCTCAAAATCCTCATCATCCTTTTTCTTGGATGGTTTGGGAGGAAAGGCATAGGTTTCTGAACCCAAGGTTCTCTTTCTTTACCATGTTTCCTAGCAACAAAGTCTTTCTTATCATAACGTTGATTCTTTGATTGTGGGTTATCAAGATCAACAACAGGTTCAATTCCTACATCATTATCATTACTAGGTTGAGCATTATTATGAACATCATCATTAACATTTTCATTAGGTTCATGTTCATTGCCAGATTGTGTTTCAGCATCAGACATAGAGATATGATTTGGATTATCAGGTGGTTCAGCAATAGGTTCACTACAAGTTTGCACACTTCTATCATTTTTATTTTTCTTCCTTTTAGAAGAACTAGGTGCATCAATATTATTTCTCTGAGAATCTTGCTCAACTCTCTTAGGCTGGCCTTCAGGATACAAAGGTTCCTGAGTCATTCTACCAGTTCTAGTAGCCACTTTAACAGCATAGTCATTTTCTTACTATTCATCTCATTGAGCAATTCCTTTTGAGCTTTAAGTACTTGTTCTACTTGAGTGGTAACCATAGAAGCATGTTTGCTAACAAGTTTAAGTTCACCTCTAATATTAGCCATATAATCACCCAAGTATTTAATCATATCAGCATCTTGTTTTAATTGTCTACCAAAATAAGCATTGAAGTCTGAAAGTGCGTTATATCGACTAGAGGGGGGGTGAATAGGCGATTTTTATGAAAGTCTTCAAAACATGGAAGTTTTGAAGACAAACAACAGAAATAAACCTATTACCATGCAGCGGAAGGTAGACTACACTAGGCAAACCATAGTCAAGTATTCAATGAAGTGAAAGCACAGTGACTAATAGCAGCTAGGTAGTAAGGATCAGGTAGGAAGATATTCTGAAGCCAAACAGAACACGCAGTCACTTAGTGAAGACAAAAGATAGTGCAATCATACAATGACTTCACAAGACCAACAATAAGTAAAGGGAAGGGAAGGATGAAACCAGTGACTCATTGAAGACAATGATTTGTTGGACCAGTTCCAGTTGCCGTGACAACTATACGTCTGGTTAGGGCGGCTAGGTATTTAAACCTGAGGACACACAGTCCCGGACACCCAGTCCTGAACACGCAGCTCAGGACACCGAGTCCTCACCGTATTCCCCTTGAGCTAAGGTCACACAGACCTCGCCCAATCACTCTGGTAAGTCTTCAAGGTAGACTCCCAAACCTTCACAGACTTCGTTCACCGGCAATCCACAATGTCTCTTGGATGCTCAGAACGCGACGCCTAACCGGCTGGAGGATTCACAGTCCTCAAGTGCAATAAGTCTTCAGATCACACAGACAAGAAGACTTAAGTGATGCCTAACGCTCTTTGGCTCTGGGTGTTAGGGCTTTATCCTCGCAAGGAATTCTCTCTCAAAGGCTTCGAGGTGGGTTGTTCTCAAACGACAAAAGCCGTAATCTAACTCAGAGCAGCCAACCATTTATGGTTGTAGGGGGTGAGCTATTTATAGCCACTAGGCAACCCGACCTGATTTGTCCGAAATGACCCCGGGTCACTAAGGAACTGACACATGTTCCAGCGGCCAGATTTCAAACTCACACGGCAACTTTACTTGGGCTACAAGCAAAGCTGACTTGTCCGACTCTGGACAAGATTCGCTCTCATAGTCTTCACTCGAAGACATAGGTTTTGGTTAAGCATCACTTCAGTCATTCTGACTGGTTCTCTTGGACCCCACTTAACAGTACGGTGGTTCCTATGACTCAACAAAGAAGAAACAGAACTACGAAAGATCTATGTCTTCGAGCTCCATAGGCTTCATGCGATGTCTTCTCTTATCATAGTCTTCAATGAGAATATCTTCATAAACCACCTTTGACATCAATGTCTTCATACATTTTTATGGGTCATCTCTCGTAGGAAAACCGAATCACTGAGGGACTTCTACCTGTGTTATCCTGCAATTGTCACAAACACATTAGTCCCTCAACTAGGTTTGTCGTCAATACTCCAAAACCAACTAGGGGTGGCACCAGATGCACTTACAATCTCCCCCTTTTTGGTGATTGATGACAAACTAGTTGAAGTTTTCAATGGGGAATATAATATGTGAAATTGTAAGAGGATAGGGAATTGTCTTCATAAGCTGTGAGGGCTCCCCCTGAAGATGTGCATATAAGTAATTTGCTTTTGGAATGCAAATGCACATGGCAGGTTGTGCTTTTGGAGATCCTCTTCAACTTATGATGACAATCCACTATGCATGTGAAGGTATGTGAAGATAATGACATGCATAATGGAAAATGGACGTCTGCAAAATGATCTAAGTGCGGAATTTATCGTCGCACATGCGGAATTTATCATCGCATCACAAAGTGGCAAATAAGTAGCAGACGACCATCGAGTTTAAGTGTTACAAATCAAAGAACCAAATGTATCAAAACGAGAGTTGTAAACACGAAGCAAAATATAAAGCAACCGCCCATATGGACCCGCTTGAAGACTATCAAACTCTTATGCTTCTCCCCCTTTTGTCAGTAAGGACCAAAAAGGTTTGAAGACATAGAGCATCTACTCATTCCCACGAAGAGTAGGTGAAGCAGCAGGGTCGTCGGTGGTGTTCGGCGGTGCAGAAGAACTTGGAGCAGTGTCAAAGCGTGCTGAAGGAGGTGGCGGTGAAGTAGCATCGTCTTCATCCTCGATCACTCTGGCATTCACAGTTGCAGCAGAGGAAGAGAACTCAGAGTCTTCAAGAGATGGAGTTCGTCACAGCACTACCCTTCGAGGAGGTGTGGAGTCAAACTTGAAGTGTTCAGAGAAGCCATCCTCTTAAAGATCATCTTCAGAGCACATCAGCGTCAACCCTTTCCATGTGCGTCGAGAGGTTTCATGGGCAACAAAGGCATTCTTGGTGGCAAGATTGAGAATGCGGTTGACATCCACCAAGAGGCTTTGCATTTGGCGCTTTAGCCAGTCATGATGCCTATCCTGTTTCTGATGAAGAGCCACCAGAAGCTCTCGGTCATTGAGAACACGAGTGCGCTTCTTGGGTCGTTGGGCAATTGTGCCATAGGTGGCTTCAGTAAGGGCAGGATGTGGTGCACGTGTAGTTCCAGCCAAAGGATACACACGAGTGACTGCTTCAACTCCTTCAATGTTCTGAGAAAAACTTTGATGCTCCGCATTCTGAAGACTTAGAGGTTCCTTGGCAGGCTCAGGATAAATGGCTTCAATAGACATATCCACATCAGGCAGAAAGATCCGATGATTGCGAGCAGATGGCTGATATGAGATAGCGGAGTGGAGTTTAATCAGCCGCATTATCCATGGAGCATAGAACTTCAAGCCAAAAAGATCAGAGCCTGATGCAGCAAGTTGGCAGATGAAGAAGTCCTGTGCATTGAAGCATTTGCCATGAAGAATATAGAAGACCAAAGTCTTCATTGCACCTTCCAGCTTGGCATGTGGAGAATGTCCTTTGATGGGCTAGAGAGTTCGCCTTATGATGTGATAAATAGTCCTTGGCAGATACTCAAGGTCTTCAACGAGGAACTCCTTAGGATAGGCAGCATCTTGTGGCGATGGCTTCATCATGCCGAGCATTTGACTCATGTTTTGTTCAGGCTTCTAAAAGATGCCCTCCATAGCTTCACTGTGAAGCTGACAGCCAGGTTCGTAGAGATCGCCAGGAGTGGGCAGACCAGTGAGCTCAATGATATCAAAGGCTTTGGCTTCATGATGAACATTTCCTGTCATCCACTCCAGGACCCAAGTCTTCGGATCTCTGTTGTATCCACGAATGTGAAGTGTGGCATAGAATTGGAGCAGCAACTCTTCATTCCAGTGCTCTTGGTCGGTGACAAAAGGCAGCAATCCAACCTCTTTGAAGCAATCCAGAGCTTCTTCCAGATAGGGCAGACCAGCTATTGCTTCAATGTCAAGACGCTTATGTGGGAAGATGCGCCCTTGATTGTATAGAATGCAGGAGTAATAGCTTCGCTGCGGATAGCTCCAGAACCGATCAGAAGATATTCTTTCCCTTGAGTAGGGGTTCCTGGAGCTATTGAAGAAGGTGTTGTCTGCTTTGAAGCCATTGACATTGAAGGATCCAGGTGCTGATGCAGGACCTGGAAACCTGGTCAATCTTGGGATTGGCTTCTGTACCTGAGGCATGTGCTCAACATGATAGTCAAACTGAGGACCAGCAGCAGGCGGAGGAACAAAAGCAGTAGCATCAGTGGCTTTGCTGACTTCTGGTGCTTGGGTTGGTGAAGGCTCCACATTGGCTTCAGCCATGACAGCGTCAGTGGCGTCGGTGGCAGCCTCAAGATTCTCAACCTCCACTTGACGAGCTGGAGGGTCGGTCACAGTCATGTTCTCCTCGAGAACAACTTCTTGGTGGGATGGGGGAGTAGCAGCTTTTGGGGTTTCTTCTTCATCGGCTAATGCAACCGGAATGTCTTCAGCAGTATTAGCTTCAGACTCAGAGACTGGAGGCCTTGGTCCTTTGCGAAGCCTGCGTAATGCTGGCGACGCCTATGGAGTTGGAGTTGGCTGGGCCTCAAAGTCTTCTTCTTCTTGTGCTTGTGGGTGATCAGCCCATGATGCATCCTGAGCAATTGGCGTCAGAGGACGACCAATGCTGATGAGCTCGCTGTGCGTTAGCACAGGAGATGATACCTGTTGGTGCTCGAGCTGAGGAAGAACTGCATCATCTTCAACATGGTCATGGTGACCAATGTCTTCAGCAGCGATGTGATCAGCTGCTGGAAAGTCTTTAGCTTCATGAGCCTCTGTGAAAGCAGGCTCATGGACAGTCAGTTGGCGCTCCTGAGGTTCAGCGTCAGGGCGAACCATGGAGATGGGTTCAACAATCAAGGGCTCTGTGGGAGCAGCCCGTTCCTTCTTGGTCTTCCGCTTCTTCTTGGAGGGAGCAGTAGCAGAGGCTTCAGGATGTTTCCTCTTTCTGGCTTCAGCCTCGGCAGTCCTCGTCTTCTTCAGCTCTGAAGCGGTTGACCGGGCCTTTGGCTTCGAGCCAGTCATGCTAGTTGGGAAGACAATGGGATCTGCTTCCTGCCTTGGTGCATCGGGTTCGGCCATAGCGGGCTTCTTCTTCTTTGCAGCCATCCTGGGGTCGATGCCAGGACGCCCAAGGGCCTTGCGCTTCCCAGCCTCATTGTAGGCTTGCACACACTTGTCAGCCAAGCTCTTCATGCGCTCACGAGAACCTTTAGCTTCTTCATGCTTCTTGAGAAAGGCTTCTTTAAGCTCGTGCAGCATGAGCTTGAAGTTCTTGACCTCTTGCACACTGAGCTTGGCCATATGCTTCTTGAACTGAGCTTTTTCATAGTCAATCTTTTGCTTTAGTTCGACGATGCGCTGCTAGAGCTAGCTCTGAAGCAATGGCGCCATGGAAGGCGACACTGAGACCAATGGGAAGTTGCAGGTCTTCGAAGCTAAGGTTGGGCGTTTCAAACCACTCATCAATGAAGTCGTGGATGATTGCCACGTCAAAGAGAGGCAAATTGTTGAAGATTTCTGCTTCTTCTCTGCTCTTGATCAGCTGCTCAAGAGCGTCATCTGCAAGATCTTCATCACTGGACAGATCAATGGCATCGTTGTGCAGAATAGCAGCAGCTGTCAGTTCTTGGCCGGTGTGTGGCAGAGGCATCTTGACCTTCTAGGGCTTGGAGATGCGTGACAAATCTTCAGACTGCACACTGTCTTCAGGAGGTGCAGTGGCCAGTGGCTTCGCCCGTGAGATTTTTGGTGCAGAGGCAGGCTTTGAAGCTTTTGGCTGCTTCAGTTTCTTTGGCTTCGGCGCAGCAGGCGCTTCATCTGATTCAGCGTCATCTGCAGGCTCATTCACGGCAGTCCCTTGAACCACGATATGGGTGATGAGACCTTCAAGGTTGTAGAAAGGACCAATGACATTGGGTTCTGCATCGCGTGTGCCATCAGCCCGGGGAGCAGAAGGACCAGGGTTGAAGTCTAGTCCCAATGACTTCTTGTTTTCCTTGGCCGATGCCTTTGCGTGCTGGAAGTTGCGCTTCAAGAGATTATCGTCACGACACCATAGCAATGATGATGGGTCGGCATCTTCAGGCTGAGGTCCACGGACCATACACGGATAGAAACCTTGAGCAATGGCTTCAGCTTTGTTCTTGGGTGGAAGGCCTCGGAAGAGAATATCACCCCAAGGACTTTTGATAGCACTCTTCTCAGCATATTCCTTGGTCACGAATCTGTATTTGTACCACTATTCTGCCCAATATCTTCGAATCCACTGGATTCGGGTCTTGCGCTGATTATAATCCTCTTTAGGATCTGTCTTGTAAAGTTCTGAGAGGTCATCAGGCAAATCTCTTGATGTCCCCCCACGATGCTGTCTGCCTCCCTTCCTTGTAGATTTCTCTGAAGCCATGAACTTCAAACTGAAAGGCTTCAATACGTTCAAAGGCTTCAGAGGCTTTCGCTTGCTGGACAAACATGAACTGGCTTCGGGAGAATTTATATGATGATGTAAGAATTCTGCAAATGAATGCAGACTATGAGAACCAAGGGATTCTCCCACGGACATGTACCTGTGACAGCATTAAGGTGCGAGGGAAGGGGAAGAGGTCATATGCATTCTCAGAAGATTTTGAAGATAAATCAGTTTAGAAGACATTGACCTCATCGTGCGAAGACATTCACTCATAGATAAGGAGTTGGTTCCAGATTTGTACGAATCCATGGATCAGTACAAGTGAGGAATCTAACTACTTTGTGAAGCATAAGTGAATATACTTGGCATATTATGAGATGCAGTATGAAAGAGATCCAACTTGTGTGAATAGAAACTACTTGTGGTAGAAAGTGACGAAGCTATAGGATCAAAGGGGCCGTAAAAAGGAAGTTTTATTTACCACACAAAGAACTGCTAGACGAAGTGGAAGAGGAGGCCAAGCAGTTCGATCGTCCGTGCCCTAACTTGGCGACGGAGGACACCTATGGCGACGGTGGAGAAGATGATGTCCGTGGTCGGCGTGAAGACGGCGTCGGAGAGGTTGCGGCAGCTAAGCGCTTCGTCGTCGGCGTCGTCGAGGGCTAGCGGTGGCGCTAGGGTTCGTGCGAGAGTGGAAGACGAGATAATGACTGTGGTGAGGCGTATATTTATAGGGACAGGGGCGGCTCAGTGTTATTACATAGGTGCCCCTGGCGATTCACATCTGAGGAACACGTGGCCATCATGCAGCATATCGGGGGTTGTTCCACGTCCCATGCACGCCTGGATTGTCGGGTGGTCGTTCCCACTTCTCCGGGTTTCAGGTGAAGGAATGAGCATTGAAAATGGACTTAATGTTTGTCTCTGTATCTTCTGCTGACAAGGACGCAGAGAAGACATTTGACAGTTTCAAAAGAATGCATATGATTTGGAGAGATAGAGTTTGAGATACTAAGCATAGAGAGGTTAGGGTCCGATCACATTCACTTAGTTCAAAAGATTCAACAAGAAGACATAGCTATAAGTGAATGTTGTAGAGGATAGAACACTAGTATATATATAGATAATCAACATAGCGAAGATAATCATGAAGACATGTTGAGATTGAAGCCAAACCAAATGTGAAGACATAGCAAATGTAACGCCATGAGTGAAACACTTCATACAGAACCTTTGGTGGTGGCGTTACCCACCGTATAGGAAGTATTAGACACAGACACGGCGCACAATTATCGTGGCGCTCCAAAGTCAAATTCCACATTAATGTATTCACACTTAGAATGTATGTCTTCATTGATTGAAGATATACTTTACTTCGTGTGTTGCACATCTAAGTCATCAATATGCATAAGTGTTAGGATGTGTGCCTGATCATAGGACATTTGAGGATTCCAAGATATTTAGCTCACACCGTAACTTGCAAAATCTCTTCTCATCCATGGGCTTGGTGAAGATATCTGCCAATTGCTCTTCAGTGTTGACGTGTATGATATCAATGTCTTCCTTCACAACATGATCTCTGAGAAAGTGATGACGAATTTCAATGTGCTTTGTCTTCGAGTGCTGAACTGGGTTGTTGGCAATCTTGATGGCGCTTTCATTGTCACAGTAGAGTGGCACTTGCTTCAGATGAATGCCATAGTCCTTGAGTGTTTGCTTCATCCATAGAAGCTGAGGGCAGCAAGATCCAGCAGCAATGTATTCAGATTCAGCAGTGGAGAGAGATACACAGTTCTGCTTCTTTGAAGACCAACATACAAGTGATCGTCCCAGAAAATGACATGTGCCTGATGTAGACTTGCGATCCACCTTGTCACCAGCATAATCAGCATCCGAGAATCCAACCAGATCAAATTCTGAGCCCTTTGGATACCATAATCCTAGAGTTGGGGTGTGAGCCAAATATCGAAGAATTCGCTTCACAGCTAAGTGATGCGACTCCTTTGGTGCCGCTTGGAATCGAGCACACATGCAAACACTAAGCATAATATCTGGCCTAGATGCATATAGATAAAGTAAAGAACCAATCATGGAGTGGTATACCTTTTGATCGAACTCTTTACCATTGTCGTCAGGACCCAGATGATGTTTGGCTGGCATTGGCGTCGTGAAGCCTTTGCAGTCTTGCATACCGAACTTCTTCAGGCAATCTTTGAGATACTACTCTTGAGATATGAAGATGCCGTTGCGTTGCTGTCATATTTGAATATTGAGGAAGAACTTCAGCTCTCCCATCATGGACATCTGATATTGCTCTTTCATCATATATCCAAACTCTTCACTGTACTTCTGATTGGTGTAGCCGAAGATAATGTCATCCACATATATTTGACACTCAAACAGTTCACCATCATATGTCTTCGTGAAGACAGTGGGGTCGAGGGAACCAGGTATGAAGCCTTTGCTCTTCAGGAAGTATTTGAGTGTGTCATACCAAGCCCGAGGGGCTTGTTTGAGGCCATACAGTGCCTTGTTGAGCTTGTATACCATGTCAGGATGTTTTGGATCTTCAAAGCCAGGCGGTTGTGCAACATACACTTCTTCTTCAATCTTGCCATTGAGAAAGGCGCTCTTCACATCCATTTGATATAGAAGTATGTTATGATGATTTGCATAGGCCAGCAGTATGCGTATGGCTTCAAGTCGAGCCACAGGAGCAAATGTTTCATCAAAGTCAATGCCTTCCACTTGAGTATATCCTTGAGCAACGAGACGAGCTTTGTTTCTGACAACTTGACCATGCTCATCTTGCTTGTTGCGGTATATCCATTTGGTGCCGATTATATTGTGCTTCCAAGGATCAGGACGCTTAACCAGTTCCCATACATTATTCAGCTCAAACTGTTGAAGCTCTTCTTGCATGGCTTGAATCCATTCAGGTTCCATGAAGGCTTCTTCAACTTTCTTGGGTTCTGTTATTGAGACGAATGCGAAGTGCTCACAAAAATTTGCTAGCTGATTTGCCCTTGAACGAGTGAGCGGACCGGGTGCATTGATGTTGTCAATTATTCTCTCAATCTGCACTTCATTGGCAACACGAGGATGTACAAGGCGAAGATTTTGCTCTTGCTGATCATTGTCATTGTTAGAGGGATTGTCTTCAGGCTGAGCATTGTCTTCAGGTTGATCCGGTGCGGAGATGATAAGTTCCTCTTCAGGTTGAGCTTCAGAGGGTATGATTTCTCCAGTTCCCATTAATTTGATTGATTCACTGGATGGAACTTCATCTAGCACATTTGGCAGGTGCTCTCTTTGTGAACCGTTAGTCTCATCAAACCGCACATCCACTGTTTCAACCACTTTATAATGAAAGAGATTGAAGACTCTGTAGGAGTGCGAATCCTTTCCATATCTAAGCATAAAACCCTCATGTGCTTTTGGTGCAAATTTTGAAGTATGATGTGGATCCTTGATCCAGCACCTGGCTCCAAATACTCTGAAGTAACTGACATTTGGCTTCTTGCCAGTAAGGAGCTCATAAGATGTCTTGTTCAGAAGCTTGTGAAGATAAACACGATTGATTGTATGGCATGCAGTATCAATAGCTTCAGGGCAGAATTTTGTTGGAGTCTTGTATTCATCTAGCATCGTTCGGGCCATCTCAATGAGTGTTCTGTTCTTGCATTCGACGACGCCATTCTGCTGTGGCATGTACGGAGCTGAGAATTCATGTGTGATGCCCAAAGTATCAAGATATGTATCAAGGCCAGTGTTTTTGAATTCAGTGCCATTGTCACTTCTGATGTGCTTTATCTTGGCGCCATAGTTGTTCATTGCTCGATTGGCGAAGCGTCTGAACACATCCTGCACTTTAGTCTTGTAGAGGATTATGTGCACCCAAGTATATCTAGAATAATCATCAACAATGACAAAGCCATAGAGACAAGCAGTAGTAGTAAGAGTTGAGTAATGAGTGGGACCGAAAAGATCCATGTGGAGCAGTTCGAAGGGTCGAGTAGTTGTCATGATTGTCTTCGAGGGATGTTTAGCCCTCGTCATCTTTCCTGCTTCATAGGCACCGCATAAGTGATCTTTCTTGAACTTGACGCCCTCGATGCCTATGACATGCTTCTTCTTTGCAAGGGTGTGGAGGTTCCTCATGCCAGCATGCCCTAGCCTCCGATGCCAGAGCCAGCATTCTGAAGCTTTTGCTAGAAGACATACGACAAGCCGTGGTCCTGCTGAGAAATCTACCACGTACAAATCATCTTTCCGATACCCTTCAAACACTAGAGACTTGTCAGATTCCATTAGAACAAGGCAACGATATTTTCCAAACATTACGATCATGTTCAAATCGCAAAGCATTGAGACAGACATTAAGTTGAAGCCAAGGGATTCAACAAGCATGACTTTATCCATGTGTTGATCCTTTGAGATTGCAACTCTACCTAGACCCAATACCTTACTTTTACTAGTGTCAGCAAATGTGATGTGACTCTTGTCGGATGGACGTAAGGTTGAGTCCATAAGAAGGCTTCTTCTGCCAGTCATGTGATTGGTACACCCACTATCAATAATCCATTCTGAAGACGCTGGTGTCGTACCCTATAGTGCAGTTAGGGGGATAGGCTTCACGAAGAGAATTGTGAAGCAAAAACATTTGACAAACCAGTGGGTTATGAAAGCTTAGATCCAGATTAAGACTGATAGGGAGAGTAGCAAGCGATTCAGGAACGAAGTACATAGTAAGACCATTCGGGCATTTGATCTTGCGCCCTACAAGATGTTTAATGTCCCCAGCAATAGCGTCAGACGATTTTGGTTTTCTGCTGGAGACCTTTCCCTGCAAAAGAGAGTTAAGCTTTCTTAGCCACCCACATCTTCAAGGGTGGCTTAGAAGCAATAAGTCTAAATGCAGCGTCTGAGAACTTTGGCTTTGGAGCCCTAGCAAACAGTCTTGCAGGCGGACAATGGTACTCATAAGAATAAGCAGAATAGTTCTTGGTCTTATGAACATGGCGGTTTGATGAACCGCGCTCATATTCATAGGCCTGAGTATGGTTTCCCTGCAAAACAATTGCGTTAGTGCGACTCAGGTGAGTCCTCCGTCTGTATGAAGCCTTTGGACCGTATGAAGCCTGTGGTCTGGGGTTTGTCTTCTTCACTTGTGGTGTCATGATGACATTCATAGGAAGATTCTCCAGACACTTTTTCGGTACCCAGATCTTCTTCATAGGCGGTCCATTCCTGCAGTTAGTACCAATGTACCTGGCAAACACTTCACCATTCTGATTCTTAAACAGTTTATAGTTTGCATCAAAGGATTCATCAATGACAATGGGGTTAGCACAAGTGAAGCCAGATAGAGTGGATGGATCTGCTGAAGATTCCTTTGCAGCAACCCATGTGGTTTTGGGGTACTGCTTAGGTTTCCAGTAAGAACCATCAACATTCATTTTCCTTACGAACCCAACACCCTCTTTCCTCGGGTTTCGGTTCAGGATCTACCTTTTGAGGACATCACATAGAGTTTGATGCCCTTTAAGACTTTTGTACATCCCTGTTTCAAGCAATGTCTTCAACCTAGCATTCTCATCAGCAATAGCAGTGGTATCCTCAGCAGAGGGGTTAGTTCCCACATCAACAGTTGAAGATATTGCAACAGTAGCAGCAGTAGAACATTCAACAACAGAAGTGGCATTATCACGCTCAATGCATTTAAGTCATGGTGGTTATCTGTTCGGCACGAAGTGACTCGTTTTCCTTTTGAAGATCTTCATGAGCCGCTCTCAATTTCTCAAGATCTTGCTTCCTTTGAAGATAATCATAGGAAAGCTTTTCATGAGTTGTTGAGAGCGTTTCATGACGATTTTCAAGTTCCTCATACTTAACCTGAAGATTTTTTATGTCTTCAATTAAGGACTCAGATCGAGTCATTTCAGCGCCTAACAGATCATCGCTTTTGTCTAACAGTTCTTGAATATGTTCCATAGCTTTCTGTTGTTCGGTTGCAATTTTAGCAAGTGTTTTGTAGCTGGGTCTTGAACCACAATCAGAGTCATCTTCACTAGATGTTTGATAGTGAGTAGTGCGTGTGTTTACCTTGGCACCGCGTGCCATGAAGCAGTAGGTAGGAGCGGAGTAGTCCTTGTCATTTTCATCGGTGTCGGTGATGAAGTCATTGTCTTCAGTGTTGAAGATGGACTTGGCAACATATGCTGTAGCCAGACTTGCAACGCCAGAATCGGACTCCTCCTCAGACTCCACCTCCGCCTCCTTAGAAGCGGACTCCTCCTCTGAATCCATTTCCTTGCCAACAAACGCACATGCCTTGCCAGATGAGCTCTTCTTGTATGATGAAGACTTTGAGGAAGACATGGAAGAAGACTTTGAGTATTTCTTCTTGTTGTTGTTGTCAGAGTCATATTCCTTGCTCTTCTTCTTCTTCTTGTTCTCATTGTCCCACTGCGGACACTCAGAGATGAAGTGGCCAGGTTTCTTGCACTTGTGACATGTTTTCTTCTTGTAGTCATGAGCAGAAGCTTCATCATTCCTTGAGCTTGATCGTGAAGACTTTCTGAAACCTTTCTTCTTGGTGAATTTTTGGAACTTCTTCACAAGCATAGCAAGTTCCTTTCCAATGTCTTCAGGATCATCAGAACTGCTGTCAGATTCTTCTTCAGATGAGGAGACAGCTTTTGCCTTCAAGGCACGGGTTCGCCCATACCTTGGACCGTAGATATCTCTTTTCTCAGAAAGCTGAAACTCATGTGTGTTGAGCCTTTCAAGTATGTCATACGGATCGAGTGTCTTGAAATCAGGACGTTCTTGAATCATCAGGGCTAGGGTGTCAAATGAACTGTCAAGTGATCTCAATAGTGTCTTGACGACTTCATGCTTGGTGATCTCAGTAGCGCCAAGGGCTTGAAGCTCATTTGTGATGTCAGTGAGTCGATCAAACATGAGCTGGACATTCTCATTATCATTTCTCTTGAAGCGATTGAAGAGGTTGCGAAGGACACTGATTCTCTGATCTCTCTGGGTTGAGACGCCTTCGTTGACCTTGGAGAGCCAGTCCCAGACTAGCTTAGATGTTTCCAAAGCACTCACACGGCTATACTGTCCTTTGGTCAGATGACCACAGATGATATTCTTGGCAGTAGAGTCCAGTTGAATGAACTTCTTGACATCAGCAGCAGTGACACCTTCTCCAGCCTTGGGAATGCCATTCTTGACGACATACCATAGGTCGATGTCAATGGCTTCAAGATGCATGCGCATCTTATTCTTCCAGTAGGGATATTCAGTTCCATCGAAGACGGGGCATGCAGCGGAGACTTTAATTATCCCTGCAGTCGACATAGCTAAAACTCCAGGTGGTTAAACCGAATCACACAGAACAAGGGAGTACCTTGCTCTGATACCAACTGAAAGTGCATTATATCGACTAGAGGGGGTGAATAGGCGATTTTTATGAAAGTCTTCAAAACATGGAAGTTTCGAAGACAAACAACAGAAATAAACCTATTACCATGCAGCGGAAGGTAGACTACACTAGGCAAACCATAGTCAAGTATTCAATGAAGTGAAAGCACAGTGACTAATAGCAGCTAGGTAGTAAGGATCAGGTAGGAAGATATTCTGAAGCCAAACAGAACACACAGTCACTCGGTGAAGACAAAAGATAGTGCAATCATACAATGACTTCACAAGGACCAACAATAAGTAAAGGGAAGGGAAGGATGAAACCAGTGACTCGTTGAAGACAATGATTTGTTGGACCAGTTCCAGTTGCTGTGACAACTGTACGTCTGGTTAGGGCGGCTAGGTATTTAAACCTGAGGACACACAGTCCCGGACACCCAGTCCTGAACACGTAGCTCAGGACACCGAGTCCTCACCGTATTCCCCTTGAGCTAAGGTCACACAGACCTCGCCCAATCACTCTGGTAAGTCTTCAAGGTAGACTCCCAAACCTTCACAGACTTCGTTCACCGGCAATCCACAATGTCTCTTGGATGCTCAGAACGTGACGCCAAACCGGCTGGAGGATTCACAGTCCTCAAGTGTAATAAGTCTTCAGATCACACAGACAAGAAGACTTAAGTGATGCCTAACACTCTTTGGCTCTGGGTGGTTAGGGCTTTATCCTCGCAAGGAATTCTCTCTCAAAGGCTTCGAGGTGGGTCGCTCTCAAATGACAAAAGCCGTACTCTAACTTAGAGCAGCCAACCGTGCTATTTATAGCCACTAGGCAACCCGACCTGATTTGTCCGAAATGACCCTGGGTCACTAAGGAACTGACACGTGTTCCAGCGGTTAGATTTCAAACTCACACAGCAACTTTACTTGGGCTACAAGCAAAGCTGACTTGTCCGACTCTAGACAAGATTCACTCTCATAGTCTTCACTCGAAGACATAGGTTTTGGTTAAGCATCACTTCAGTCATTCTGACTGGTTCTCTTGGACCCCACTTAACAGTACGGTGGTTCCTATGACTCAACAAAGAAGAAACAGAACTACGAAAGATCTAAGTTTTCGAGCTCCATAGGCTTCATGCGATGTCTTCTCTTGTCATAGTCTTCAATGAGAATATCTTCATAAACCACCTTTGACATCAATGTCTTCATACATTTTTAGGGGTCATCTCTGGTAGGAAAACCGAATCACTGAGGGACTTCTACCTGTGTTATCCTGCAATTCTCACAAACACATTAGTCCCTCTACTAGGTTTGTCGTCAATACTCCAAAACCAACTAGGGGTGGCACTAGATGCACTTACAAAGTCTTCTTGCTTAAACATAAAATTATCAAACTCATCCAAGCATTGACTAGCAATTTTAGCAGGGGGGTTTCAGCTTTATCATATCTATAGAGAGAATTTACCTTTACTACCTGTGTCGGGGTATTGAGGTCTGGAGGTTCTTCAATAAGTAAAGGATCAAGATCATATGTTTCTTCGGCAGGCGGTAAATTAAGACCATGTATTTCTTCAATAGGAGGTAAATTCTTAACATCTTCAGCTTTAATACCTTTTTCTTTCATAGATTTCTTTGCCTCTTGCATATTTTCGGGACTAAGAAATAGAACACCTCTCTTCTTCGGAGTTGGTTTAGGAATAGGATCATTAATTGGAGCAGGAGCTGGCTCAGGAGGTGCCCAATTATTTTCATTTGTCAACATATTATTCAATAAGATTTCAGCTTCATCCGGTGTTCTTTCCCTGAAAAGAGAGCCAGCACAACTATCCAGGTAATCTCTGAAAGCATCGGTTAGTCCATTATAAAAGATATCAAGTATTTCATTTTTCTTAAGAGGATGATCAGGCAAAGCATTAAGTAACTTGAGAAGCCTCCCCCAAGCTTGTGGGAGACTCTCTTCTTTAATTTGCACAAAGTTGTATATTTCCTTTAAAGCAGCTTGTTTCTTATGAGTAGGGAAATATTTAGCAGAGAAGTAATAGATCATATCCTGGGGACTACGCACACAACCAGGATCAAGAGAATTAAACCATATTTTAGCATCACCCTTTAATGAGAACGGAAATATTTTGAGGATATAAAAGTAGCGAGATCTCTCATCATTAGTGAACAGGGTGGCTATATCATTTAATTTAGTAAGATGTGCCACAGCAGTTTCAGATTGATAGCCATGAAAATGATCAGATTCAACCAAAGTAATTATATCAGGATCAACAGAGAATTCATAATCCTTATGAGTAACACAGATAGGTGAAGTAGCAAAAGCAGGGTCAGGTTTCATCCTAGCATTTAGAGATTGCTTATTCCATTTAGCTAATAACCTTTTGAGTTCATATCTATCTTTGCAAGCTAAAATAGCTAAAGAAGCTTCTTGATCAAATAAATAACCCTCAGGAATAACAAGTGATTCTTCATCATCACTTTCATCATCATAATCAGATTCAATATTTTCAATCTCTCTAGCCCTAGCAAGTCGTTCCTCGAGAAAATCACCAAGTGGCACAGTAGTGTCAAGCATAGAAGTAGTTTCATCATAAGTATCATGTATAGCAGAAGTAGCATCATCAATAACATGCGACATATCAGAACGAATAGCAGAAGCAGGTTTAGGTGTCGCAAGCTTACTCATAACAGAAGGTGAATCAAGTGCAGAGCTAGATGGTAGTTCCTTACCTCCCCTTGTAGTTGAGGGATAAATCTTGGTTCTTGGATCTTTCAAGTTCTTAATAATGATATGAAAGTGCGTTATATCGACTAGAGGGGGGGTGAACAGGAGATTTTTATGAAAGTCTTCAAAACGTGGAAGTTATGAAGACAAACAGTAGAGATATGCCTATCACTATGCAGCGGAAGTTAGATTACACTAGGCAAGCCATGGTCAAGTATTCAATAGAGTGAAAGCACACTGACAAGTAGCTGCAGTGTAATAAGGATCAGGTAGGAAGAAGTTATGAAGCCAATCAAATCATACAGTTATGTTGTGAAGACAAAAGATATAGCAAGCATGCAATGGCTTCACAATGAGTAACAGTAAGTAAAAGGAAGTGAAGATGAAACCAGTGACTCATTGAAGACAATGATGTGTTGGACCAGTTCCAGTTGCTGTGACAACTGTACGTCTGGTTGGAGCGGCTAGGTATTTAAACCTTAGGACACACAGTCCCGGACACCCAGTCCTGAACACCGCAGCTCAGGACACCAAGTCCTCACCGTATTCTCCTTGAGCTAAGGTCACATAGTCCTCACCCAATCACTCTGGTAAGTCTTCAAGGTAGACTCCCAAACCTTCACAGATTTCGTTCACTGGCAATCCACAATGTCTCTTGGATGCTCTGAACGCGACGCCTAACCGTCTGGAGGATGCACAGTCCTCAAGTGTAATAAGTCTTCAGATCACACAGACAAGAAGACTTAAGTGATGCCCAATTTACTCTGGCTCTGGGTGGTTAGGGCTTTCTCCTCGCTAGGAATTTTCTCTCAAAGGCTTCGACGTGGGTTGCTCTCAAACGACAAAAGCCGTGTACTAAAATTTGAGCAGCCAACCACTTATGGTTGTAGGGGGTGGGCTATTTATAGCCACTTGGCAACCCGACCTGATTTGTCCGAAATGACCCTGGTTCACTAAGGAACTGACACGTGTCTCAACGGTCAGATTTCAAACTCTCATGGCAACTTTACTTGGGCTACAAGCAAAGCTGACTTGTTCGGCTCTGGACAAGATTCGCTCTCATTGTCTTCACTCGAAGACATAGGTTTTTGGTTTAGGCATCACTTCAGTCATTCTGACTGGTTCTCCTGGACCCCACTTAACAGTACGGTGGTTCCTATGACTCAACACAAAAGAAAAAGAACTACGAAAGATCTAAGTCTTCGAGCTCCATTGGCTTCATAACGTGTCTTCTTTTGTCATAGTCTTCAATGTGAATATCTTCATATACCACCTTTGACTTCAATGTCTTCATACATTTTTAGGGGTCATCTCTGGTAGTAAAACCGAATCAATGAGGGACTTCTACCTGTGTTATCCTGCAATTCTCACAAACACATTAGTCCCTCAACTAGGTTTGTCGTCAATACTCCAAAACCAACTAGGGGTGGCACTAGATGCACTTACAATCTCCCCCTTTTTGGTGATTGATGACAAACTAGTTGAAGTTTTCAACGGGGAATATAGTCTGTGAAATCGTAAAGGATAAGGAATTGTCTTCATAACTTGCAAGGGCTCCCCCTGAAGATGTGCATATAAGTTAATTTGCTTTTGGAATGCAAATGCACATGGCAGGTTGTACTTGTGGAGATCCACTTCAGCTTATGATGACAATCCACTATGCATGTGAAAGTATATCAAGATAATGACATGCATAATGGAAAATGGACGTCTGCAGAATGAGATAAGTGTGGAATTTATTGTCGCACATGCGGAATTTATCTTCGCATAATAGGGTGGCAAACAAGTAGCAGACGGCCATCTGGTTTAAGTGTTACAACTCGTAAGAACCAAATGTAGCCAAAAAAAGAGTTGTAAGCACGAAGCAAAATATACGGCACCCGCCCATATGAACCCGCTTGAAGACTATCAATCTCATATGCTTCTCCCCCTTTTGTCAGTAATGACCAAAAAGGTTTGAAGACATAGAGCATCTACTCGTTCCCTTGAGGAGTAGATGAAGTAGCAGGGTTGTTGGCGTTGTTTGGCGGTGCAGAAGAGCTTGGAGGTGCTGAAGCAGGTGGCGGTGAGGTAGCATTGTCTTCTTCATCAATGATTCTGGCAGTGATTGTGGCAGCAGAGGAAGAAAACTCAGAGTCTTCAAGAGATGGAGTGCTTTGCATCACAGCCCTTCTAGGAGGTGTGGTGTCAAACTTGAATTGCTCAGTGAAGCCATCCTCTTCAAGTTCAGCTTCAGTACATATCATTGATAGCCCTTTCCATGTACGACGACAGGTTTCATGGGTAACGAAAGCATTCTTGGTGGCAAGATTTTGGATACGATTTACATCCACCAAGAGGCTTTTCATCTGTCTCTTCAACCAGTCATGATGCCTATCCTGCTTTTGATGAAGGGCCACAAGAAGCTCTCGGTCGTTGAGAACACGAGTGCGCTTCTTGGGTCTTGAAGCAGTGGCACTGTCAGTGGCTTCAGTTGAAGCAGGGTGTGGTACACGTGTAGTGCCAGCCAAAGGATACACCCTGGAGATGGCTTCAACACCTTCAACGTTTTGAGTGAAGCTCTGGTGTTCTGCATTCTGAAGACTCAAAGGTTGCTTGGCAGGCTCAGGATATATAGCTTCAGCAAAGGTATCCACATCTGGCAAGAAGATCCGATGGTTGCGGGCTGAGGGCTGATATGAGATTGCAGAGTGAAGCTTGATCAGTCTCATTACCCAAGGAGCATAGAACTTCAAACCAAGTAAATCTGAGCTTGATGCAGCAAGTTGGCGTATGAAGAAGTCCTGTGCGTTGAAGCATTTGCCATGAAGGATACAAAATATCAGAGTCTTCATTGCATCCTCGATCTTGGCATTTGGAGAGTGCCCTTTGATAGGCCAGAGAGTCCGCCGGATAATGTGATAGATGGTTCTGGGCAGGTACTCAAAATCTTCAACGAAGAACTCCGTTGGATAAGGAGCATCGTGGGGCAATGGCTTCATCATGGAGAGCATCTGACTCATATTCGGTTCAGGCCTCTGGAATATGCTCTCAAGAGCTTCAGTGTGTAGTGGACAGCCTTGCTCGAAGAATTCGCCTGGAGTGGGCAGGCTAGTGAGCTCAATGATATCAAATGCATTGGCTTCGTGATGAACGTTGCCGGTCATCCACTCCAGGACCCAAGTCTTCGGATCTCTGTTGTATCCTTTGATGTGTAGTGTGGAATAGAATTGTAGCAGGAGCTCTTTGTTCCAATGCTCTTCATCAGTGACAAACTGCAGCAGACCCACTTGTTTGAAGCAATCCAACGCTTCCTCTAGACAGGGCAGACCAGCAATAGCTTCAACATCAAGGCGCTTGTGCGGGAAGATGTGACCTTGGTTGTATAGGATGCATGAATAGTAGCTGCGCTGAGGATAGCTCCAGAACCTATCTGATGAAATCCTTTCCCTTGATTAGGGGTTCTTGGAGCTGTTGAAGAATGTATTATCTGCCTTGAAGCTATTGATGTTAAAGGAGTCAGGTGCTGATGCAGGACCTGGGAACCTCGGCAGCCTTGGGACTGGCTTCTGGACATGAGGCATGTGCTAAACATGGTAATCAAATTGAGGACCTGCAGCAGACTCAGGAACAGAAGTGTCTGGATCAGTAGCTTCACTGTCTTCTGAAGCTTTTGGTGGGGAGGGATCCACATTGGCTTCAGTGTTGGTTGTGGCAGCCTCAATATTTTCAGCCTCCGCTTGACTAGCTGGAGGGTCGTTCACAAGCACGTTCTCCTGGAGAACTGCTTCTTGGTGGAGCAGAGGAGTGGGCTCTTGTGGTACTTCTTCTGTGGCTGATGCAGCCGGAATGTCTTCAGCATTGACTTGAGGCCTTGGACCTTTGCGAAGCCTGTGGAACACAGATGACGCCTTTGGGGTTGGAGTGGGCTGGGCCTCATAGTCTTCTTCCTCTTGAGGGCGATCCGCCCATGACGCATCTTGTGCAATTGGCGTCAGAGGACGACCAATGCTGATGAGTTCGCTATGTTCATACTGAGGAAGGGCTGCATCATCTTGTACATTGTCCTGATGATCAATGTCTTCAGCAGCGATGGGATCGGCTGCTGGTATGTCTTCAGCTTCAGGAGCCTCTGTGGAAGCAGGCTCATGAACTGTCAGTTGTCGTTCTGCGTCAGGGTGAACGACAGAAAGGGGTTCAACCATCAAGGGCTCTATGGGAGCAGCCCGAGCTTTCTTGATCTTTTGCTTCTTCTGAGTGGGGGCAGAAGGAGAGGCTTCAGAGTGTTTCCGCTTCCTGGCTTCAGCCTCTGCAGTTCGCGTCTTCTTGAGCTCTGAAGCGGTTGACCGGCTCTTTGGCTTCGAGCCAGTTGTTGCAGTTGGGAAGACAATTGGAACTGCTTCTTGCCTTGGGGCCTCTGGTTCAGCCATAGCAGGCTTCTTCTTCTTCTTCGCGGCCATCCTGGGGTCGATGCCGGGATGCCCAAGTGCCTTGCGCTTCTCGGCTTCATTGTAGGCCTGCACACATCTGTCTGCCAGAGTCTTCATTCGCTCCCGCAAACCTTGAGCTTCTGCACGCTTCTTCAGAAAGTTTTCCTTTAGTTCATGCAACATGATCTTGAAGCTCTTTACTTCTTGCACGCTGAGCTTGGCCATATGCTTCTTGAACTGAGCCTTTTCATGATCAATTTTCTGCTTCAGTTCAACAATGCGCTGGGCAATTGCAAGTTCTGCAGCAATAGCGCCTTGAAAGGCGACGCTGAGGCCAACGGGCAGCTGCAGGTCTTCGAAGCTGATGTTTGGTGTGGCAAACCATTCGTCGATGAAGTTGTGGATGATGGCGACATCAAAGAGAGGCAAATTGTTGAAGATTTCAGCTTCTTCTTTGCTCTTGATGAGCTGCTCGAGAGCGTCATCTCCAAGATCTTCATCACTTGATAGATCAATGGCTTCGCTGCGCAGAACGGCAGCAGCTGTGAGCTCCTTGCCGGTGTGTGGCTGAGGCATCTTGGCCTTCTGGGCTTGGAGACGCGGGAGACGTCTTCTGACTGCACACTGTCTTCAGGAGGTGCAGTTGTCAATGGCTTCGCCCTTGAGATTTTTGGCGAAGGGGCCGGCTTTGAAGCTTTTGGCTTCTTCGACTACTTTGGCTTCGGTACAGTGGGAGCTTCATTAGACTCAGAGTCAGCTGGAGGGTCATTCACGGCAGTCCCTTGGACTAAGATGCGGGTGATGAGGCCCTCAAGGTTGGCATACGGACCGATGATATTGGGTTTTGCGTCGCGTGTGCCATCTGCCCTTGGTGCGGAGGGACCAGGGTTGAAGTCTAACCCCAACTTCTTCTTGTTCTGCTTCGCAGAGTTCTGGGCAAACTGGAAGTTGCGCTTGAACAGATTGTCATCACGACACCAGAGTAGTGACGACGGATGTGCTTCAGCAGGCTGTGGTCCTCGGACCATGCATGGGTAGAAGCCTTGAGCAATGGCTTCATCTCTGGTCCTGAGTACAAGGTTCTTGAATAAGATGTCTCCCCACGGTCTTTTGATGGCACTCTTCTCAGCATACTCTTGGGTTGTGAAGCGGTACTTGAACCATTGTTCTGCCCAATAGCGCCGAATCCATTGGATTCGGGTCTTGCGCTGACCATAATTCTCTTCAGGATCTGTTTTATACATTTCTGCCAGTTCATCAGGCAGATCTTTGGATGTTCCTCCACGTCGCTGTCTGCCTCCCTTCCTTGCTGCTGTTTCTGAAGCCATAAACTTTAACTTGAAAGGCTTCAAGATGTTCAAAGGCTTCAAAGGATTTTTCTTGCTGGACCAACAGGAACTGGCTTCAGGAGAATTTATGTGATGCTGTAAGAATTCTACAAATGAATGCAGACTATGAGAACCAAAGGATTCTCCCATGGACATGTACCTGTGACAGCATTAAGGTGCGAGGGAAGGGGAAGAGGTCATATGCATTCTCAGAAGATTTTGAAGATAAATCAGTTTAGAAGACATTGACCTCATCATGCGAAGACATTCACTCATAGAAAAGAAGTTGGTTCCAAATTTGTACGAACCCACAGATCAGTACAAGTGAGGAATCTAACTACTTCATGAAGCACAAGTGAATATACTAGGCATGTTATGAGATGCAGATTGAAAGATCTAACTTGTGTGAAGAGAAACTTCTTATGGTAGAAAGTGACAGAACCATGAGATCAACAGGGGCTGTAAAAAGAAGTTTTATTTACCACACTTGGAACTGCTAGATGGAGTGGGAGATGATGCCGAGCAGTTCAATCCTCCGTGCCCTAACTTGGCGACGGAAGACACCTACGGCGACGGCGGAGAGGACGATGTCCGTGATCGGCGTGAAGACGGCGTCGGAGAGGTTGCGGCAGCGAAGCGCTTCGTCGCCGGCATCGTTGAGAGCTAGCGGTGGCGCTAGGGTTTGTGCGAGGATGGAAGAAGGAGATAATAACCGCAGTAAGTGTGAATTTATAGGCGCAGGGGCGGCACTGCGCTATTACTCAGGTGCCCCTGGCGATTCACATTTGAGTAGTACGTGGCCATCATGCGGTATTTTGGGGGCAGTTCCACATCCCATGCACGCCTGGATTGTTGGGCGGTCGTTCCTACTTCTCCGGATTTCTTGTGGATGAATGAGCATTGAAAACGGTTTTAAAGGTTGTCTCTGTGTCTCCTGCTGACAAGGACGCAGAGAAGACATTCGACAGTTTCAATAGAATGCATATGACTTGGAGAGATAGAGTTTGAGATAGAGAGCATAGAGAGATTAGGGTCCGATCACATTCACTTAGTTCAAAAGATTCAACCAAGAAGACATAGCTATAAGTGAATGCTGTAGAGGATAGAACACTAGTATATATATATCTATATAATCAACGTAGTGAAGATAATCATGAATATATGTTGAGTTCGAAGCCAACCAAATGTGAAGACATTGCAAGGTAACGCCAAGAGTGAAACACTTCATAATAGAACGTTTGGTGGTGGCGTTACCCACCGTATAGGAAGTATTAGACTCAGACACGGTGCACAATTATCGTGGCGCTCTGAAGTCAATTTCCACATTAATGTATTCACACTTGGAATGTATGTCTTCATTGATTGAAGATATACTTCACTTCGTGTGTTGCACATCTAAGTCATCAATATGCATAAGGGTTAGGATGTGTGCCTGATCACAGGACATTTGAGGATTCCAGGATATTTAGCTCACACCATAACTTGCAAAACCTCTTCTCATCCAAGGGCTTGGTGAAGATATCTGCCAATTGCTCTTCAGTGTTGACGTGTATGATATCAATGTCTTCCTTCACAACATGATCTCTGAGAAAGTGATGACGAATTTCAATGTGCTTTGTCTTCAAGTGCTGAACTGGGTTGTTGGCAATCTTGATGGCGCTTTCGTTGTCGCAGTAAAGTGGCACTTGCTTCAGATGAATGCCATAGTCCTTGAGTGTTTGCTTCATCCACAGAAGCTGAGCGCAGCAAGATCCTGCAGCAATGTATTCAGATTCAGCAGTGGAGAGAGATACACAGTTTTGCTTCTTTGAAGACCAACATACAAGTGATCGTCCCAGAAAGTGACATGTGCCTGATGTAGACTTGCGATCAACTTTTCACCACTATAATCAGCATCCGAGAATCCAACCAAATCAAACTCTGAGCCCTTTGGATACCATAATCCTAGAGTTGGGGTGTGAGCCAAATATCGAAGAATTCGCTTCACAGCTAAGTGATGCGACTCCTTTGGTGCCGCTTGAAATCGAGCACACATGCAAACACTAAGCATAATATCTGGCCTAGATGCACATAAATAAAGTAAAGAACCAATCATGGAGCGGTATACCTTTTGATCCAACTCTTTACCATTGTCGTCAGGACCCAGATGATGTTTGGCTGGCATTGGTGTTGTGAAGCCTTTGCAGTCTTGCATACCGAACTTCTTCAGGCAATCTTTGAGATACTTCTCTTGAGATATGAATATGCCATTGCGTTGTTGTCGTATTTGAAGACCAAGGAAGAACTTCAGCTCCCCCATCATGGACATCTGATATTGCTCTTGCATCATATATCCAAACTCTTCACTGTACTTCTGATTGGTGCAGCCGAAGATAATGTCATCCACATATATTTGGCACACAAACAGTTCACCATCATATGTCTTCGTGAAAAGAGTGGGATCTAGGGAACCAGGTATGAAGCCTTTGCTCTTCAGGAAGTATTTGAGTGTGTCATACCAGGCCCTAGGGGCTTGTTTGAGGCCATACAGTGCCTTGTTGAGCTTGTATACCATGTCAGGATGTTTTGGATTTTCAAAGCCAGGCGGTTGTGCAACATACACTTCTTCGTCAATCTTGCCATTGAGAAAGGCACTTTTCACATCCATTTGATATAGAAGTATGTTATGATGATTTGCATAGGCCAGCAGTATGCGTATGGCTTCAAGTCTAGCCACAGGAGCAAATGTTTCATCGAACTCAATGCCTTCCACTTGAGTATATCCTTGAGCAACGAGACGAGCTTTGTTTCTGACAACTTGACCATGGTCATCTTGCTTGTTGCGGTATATCCATTTGGTGCCTATTATGTTGTGCTTCCGTGGATCAGGACGCTTAACCAGTTCCCATACATTATTTAGCTCAAACTGTTGAAGCTCTTCTTGCATAGCTTGAATCCATTCAGGTTCCATGAAGGCTTCTTCAACTTTCTTGGGTTCTGATATTGAGACGAATTCGAAGTGCCCACAGAAATTTGCTAGCTTAGTTTCCCTTGAACGAGTGAGTGGACCAGGTGCATTGATGCTATCAATTATTCTTTCAATCTGCACTTCATTGGCAATGTGAGGATGTACAGGGCGAAGACTTTGCTCTTGCTGATCTGTGTTGTTGTTGGGAGGAATGTCTTCAGGCTAAGCATTGTCCTCATGTTGATCAGGTGCTGAGATGATAAGTTCTTCTTCAGGATGAGCTTCAGAAGTTATAATGTCTCCGGTTCCCATAAGCTTGATTGACTCACTAGCTGGAACTTCATCTAGCACATTTGGCAGTTGCTCTCTTTGTGAACCATTAGTCTCATCGAACCGCACATCCACGGTTTCAACCACTTTGTAATGAAAGAGATTGAAGACTCTGTAGGAGTGTGAATCCTTTCCATATCCAAGCATAAAACCCTCATGTGCTTTTGGTGCAAATTTTGAGGTGTGATGTGGGTCCTTGATCCAGCACCTTGCGCCAAATACTCTGAAGTAACTGACATTTGGCTTTTTGCCAGTAAGGAGCTCATAAGATGTTTTGTTCATAAGCTTGTGAAGATAAACACGATTGATTGTATGGCATGCAATGTCAATGGCTTCAGTCCAGAATTTTCTTGGAGTCTTGTATTCATCTAGCATCGTTTTGGCCATCTCAATGAGTGTTTTGTTCTTGCGTTCGACGACGCCATTCTGCTGTGGCGTGTACGGAGCTGAGAATTCATGTGTGATGCCCAAGGTATCTAGATATGTATCAAGGCCAGTGTTCTTGAATTCAGTGTCATTGTCACTTCTGATGTGCTTTATCTTGGCGCCGTAATTGTTCACTGCTCGATTGGCGAAGCGTCTGAAGACATCCTGCACTTCAGTCTTGTAAAGGATTATGTGCACCCAAGTATATCTAGAGTAATCATCAACAATGACAAAGCCATAAAGGCAAGCAGTAGTGGTAAAAGTTGAGTAGTGAGTGGGACCAAAAAGATCCATGTGAAGCAGTTCGAAGGGTCGAGTAGTGGTCATGATTGTCTTCGAGGGTTGTTTTGCCCTCGTCATCTTCCCTGCTTCACAGGCACCGCATAAGTGATCTTTCTTGAACTTAACGCCCTCGATGCCTATGATATGTTTCTTCTTCGCAAGGGTGTGGAGGTTCCTCATGCCAGCATGCCCAAGCCTCCGATTCCAGAGCCAGCATTCTGAAGCTTTTGCAAGAAGACATACTGCAAGTTGTGGCCCTGCTGAGAAATCTACCACATACAAATCATCTTTCCGATACCCTTCAAACACTAGAGACTTGTCAGATTCCATTAGTACAAGGCAACGAAAATTTCCAAATATTACGACCATGTTCAAATCGCAAAGCATTGAGACAGACATTAAGTTGAAACCAAGGGATTCAACAAGCATGACTTTATCCATGTGTTGATCCTTTGAGATTGCAACTCTACCTAGACCCAATACCTTACTTTTACCAGTGTCAGCAAATGTGATGTGGCTCTTGTCGCATGGACGTAAGGTTGAGTCCATAAGAAGGCTTCTTTTGCCAGTCATGTGATTTGTACACCCATTGTCAATAATCCATTCTGAAGACTTTGAAGACGCTAGTGTCGTACCCTACAGTGCAGTTAGGGGGATAGGCTTCACAAAGAGAATTGTGAAGCAAAAACATTTGACGAACCAGTGGGTTATGAAAGCTTAGATCCAGATTAGGACTAATAGGTAGAGTAGCATGCGATTCAGGAACGAAGTACATAATGATGCCATTCGGGCATTTTATCTTGCGCCCTACAAGATTTTTAAGGTCCCCAGCAATAGCGTCAGAAGATTTTGGTTTTCTGCTGGAGACCTTTCCCTGCAAAAGAGAGTTAAGCCTTCTTAACCACCCACATCTTCAAGGGTGGCTTAGAAGCAATAAGTCTACGTGCAGCATCTGAGAATTTTGGCTTTGTAGCCTTAGCAAACAGTCTTGCAGGTGGACAATATTACTCATAAGAATAAGCAGAATAATTTTTGGTCATATGAACGTGACGGTTTGATGAACTGCTCTCATATTCATATGCCTGAGTATGGTTTCCCTGCAAAACATTTGCGTTAGTGTGACTCAGGTGAGTCCTCTGTTTGTATGAAGCCTTTGGACCGTATGAAGCCTTTGGTCTGAGGTTTTTCTTCTTCAAGTGATGTGTCATGAAGACATTCACAGGAAGATTTTCCAGACACTTTTTCGGAACCCAGATCTTCTTCATAGGCGGTCCATTCCTGCAGTTAGCACCAATGTACCTGGCAAACACTTCACCATTCTGATTCTTAAACAGTATATAATTTTCATTAAAGGATTCATCAATGATAATGGGGTTAGCACAAGTGAAGCCAGATAAATTGGATGGATCTGCTGAAGGTTCCTTTGCAGCAACCCACTTGGTTTTGGGGTACTACTCAGGTTTCCAGTAAGAGCCATCTGCATTTATTTTCCTTACGAACCCAACACCCTCTTTCCTAGGGTTTCGGTTTAGAATCTGCTTCTTGAGGACATCACATAATGTTTGATGTCCTTTAAGACTTTTATACATCCCTGTTTCAAGCAATGTCTTCAACCTAGCATTCTCATCAGCAATAGCAGTGGTATCCTCAGCAGAGGGGTTAGTTACCACATCAATAGTTCAAGATATTGCAACAGCAGTAGCAGTGGAACATTCAGCAACAGAAGTAGCATTATCACGCTCAATGCATTTAAGACATGGTGGTTCAAATCCTTCCTGAGCGGAACTGATATGTTCGGCGCGAAGTGACTCATTTTCCTTTTGAAGATCTTCATGAGTCGCCCTCAATTTCTCAAGTTCTTGCGTCCTTTGAAGATAATCATAGGAAAGCTTTTCATGAGTTGTTGAGAGAGTATCATGACGATCTTCAAGTTCCTGATACTTAACGTGAAGATTTTTTATGTCTTCAATTAAGGATTCAGATCGAGTCATTTCAGCACCCAACAGATCATCGCTTCTGTCTAACAGTTTTTGAATATGTTCCATGGCTTTCTGTTGTTCAGTTGCAATTTTAGCAAGTGTTTTATAACTGGGTTTTGAATCACAATCAGAGTCATCGTCACTAGATGTTTGATAGTGAGTAGTGCGTTTGTTTACCTTGGCACCGCGTGCCATGAAGCAGTAGGTAGGAGTGGAGCAGTCCTTGTCATTTGCATCGGTGTCGGTGATGAAGTCATTGTCTTCAGTGTTGAAGATGGACTTGGCGACGTATGTTGTAGCCAGACTTGCAATGCCAGAATTAGACTCCTCCTCAGACTCCACCTCTGCCTCCTCAGAAGCGGACTCCTCCTCTGAATCCATTTCCTTGCCAACAAACGCACGTGCCTTGCCAGATGAGCTCTTCTTGTGTGATGAAGACTTTGAGGAAGACTTGGAAGAAGACTTTGTGTATTTCTTCTTTTTCTTGTCATCAGAGTCATATTCCTTGCTCTTCTTCTTCTTTCTGTTCTCATTGTCCCACTGTGGACACTCAGAGATGAAGTGTCCAGTTTTCTTGCACTTGTGGCATGTTTCCTTCTTGTAGTCATGAGCAGAAGCTTCATCATTCATTGAGCTTGATCGTGAAGACTTTCTGAAGCCTTTCTTCTTGGTGAATTTTTGGAACTTCTTCACTAGCATTGCAAGTTCCCTTCCAATGTCTTCAGGATCATCAGAACTGCTGTCAGATTCTTCTTCATATGAGGAAACAGCTTTTGCCTTCAAGGCACAAGTTTGCCCATAGTTTGGACCGTAGATATCTCTTTTCTTAGAAAGCTGAAACTCATGTGTGTTGAGCCTCTCAAGTATGTCAGATGGATCGAGTGTCTTGAAATCAGGACGTTCTTGAATCATCAGGGCTAGGATGTCAAACGAACTATCAAGTGATCTCAGCAGCATCTTGACGACTTCATGTTTGGTGATCTCAGTAGCGCCGAGGGCTTGAAGCTCATTTGTGATGTCAGTGAGTCTGTCAAATGTGTGCTGGACATTCTCATTGTCATTTCGCTTGAAGCGGTTGAAGAGATTGCGAAGGACACTGATTCTTTGATCTCTCTGGGTTGAGATGCCTTCATTGACCTTGGAGAGCCAGTCCTAGACCAGCTTGGATGTCTTCAAAGCACTCACACGGCCATACTGTCCTTTGGTCAGATGACCATAGATGATGTTCTTGGCAGTAGAGTCTAGTTGAACGAATTTCTTGACATCAGCAGCAGTGACACCTTCTCCAGCCTTGGGAACGCCGTTCTCGACGACATACCATAGGTCGACGTCAATGGCTTCAAGATGCATACGCATCTTATTCTTCCAGTAGGGATATTCAGTTCCATCGAAGACGGGGCACGCAGCGGAGACTTTAATTATCCCTGCAGTCGACATAGCTAAAACTCTAGGTGGTTAAACCGAATCACACAGAACAAGGGAGCACCTTGCTCTTATACCAATTGAAAGTGCGTTATATCGACTAGAGGGGGGGTGAATAGGCGATTTTTATGAAAGTCTTCAAAACGTGGAAGTTATGAAGACAAACAGTAGAGATATGCCTATCACTATGCAGCGGAAGTTAGATTACACTAGGCAAGCCATGGTCAAGTATTCAATAGAGTGAAAGCACAATGACAAGTAGCTGCAGTGTAATAAGGATCAGGTAGGAAGAAGTTATGAAGCCAATCAAATCATACAGTTACGTTGTGAAGACAAAAGATATAGCAAGCATGCAATGGCTTCACAATAAGTAACAGTAAGTAAAAGGAAGTGAAGATGAAACCAGTGACTCGTTGAAGACAATGATGTGTTGGACCAGTTCCAGTTGTTGTGACAACTGTACATTTGGTTGGAGCGGCTAGGTATTTAAACCTTAGGACACATAGTCCCGGACACCCAGTCCTGAACACGCAGCTCAGGACACCAAGTCCTCACCGTATTCTCCTTGAGCTAAGGTCACATAGTCCTCGCCCAATCACTCTGGTAAGTCTTCAAGGTAGACTCCCAACCCTTCACAGACTTCGTTCACTGGCAATCCACAATGTCTCTTGGATGCTCTGAACGTGACGCCTAACCGTCTGGAGGATGCACGATCCTCAAGTGTAATAAGTCTTCAGATCACACAGACAAGAAGACTTAAGTGATGCCCAATTTACTCTCGCTCTGGGTGGTTAGGGGTTTCTCCTCGCTAGGAATTTTCTCTCAAAGGCTTCGAGGTGGGTTGCTCTCAAACGACAAAAGCCATGTACTGAAATCTGAGCAGCCAACCACTTATGGTTGTAGGGGGTGGGCTATTTATAGACACTTGGCAACCCGACCTGATTTGTCCAAAATGACCCTGGGTCACTAAGGAACTAACACGTGTCTCAACGGTCAGATTTCAAACTCTCATGGCAACTTTACTTGGGCTACAAGCAAAGCTGACTTGTCCGGCTCTGGACAAGATTCGCTCTCATTGTCTTCATTCGAAGACATAGGTTTTTGGTTTAGGCATCACTTCAGTCATTCTGACTGGTTCTCCTGGACCCCACTTAACAGTATGGTGGTTCCTATGACTCAACACAAAAGAAAAAGAACTACGAAAGATCTAAGTCTTCGAGCTCCATTGGCTTCATAACGTGTCTTCTTTTGTCATAGTCTTCAATGTGAATATCTTCATATACCACCTTTGACTTCAATGTCTTCATACATTTTTAGGGGGCATCTCTGGTAGTAAAACCGAATCAATGAGGGACTTCTACCTGTGTTATCCTGCAATTCTCACAAACACATTAGTCCCTCAACTAGGTTTGTCGTCAATACTCCAAAACCAACTAGGGGTGGCACTAGATGCACTTACATGATAAGCAAATATAAATCCCAAGTGACTCAAAGAATAGAGCAATTCTCCCCGGCAACGGTGCCAGAAATTAGTCTTGATAACCCACAAGTATAGGGGATCGCAACAGCTTTCGAGGGTAGAGTATTCAACCCAAATTTATTGATTCGACACAAGGGGAGCCAAAGAATATTCTCAAGTATTAGCAGCTGAGTTGTCAATTCAACCACACCTGGAAACTTAGTATCTGCAGCAGAGTGTTTAGTAGCAAAGTAATACGATAGTGGAGGTAACAATAGCAACGGGAAAGTAAATAAGCGTAAACCAGTATATGGAAAGCTCGTAGGCATCGGATCAGTGATGGATAATTATGCCGGATGTGGTTCATCATGTAATAGTCATAACATAGGGTGACACAGAACTAGCTCCAATTCATCAATGTAATGTAGGCATGTATTCCGAATATAGTCATACGTGCTTATGGAAAAGAACTTGCATGATATCTTTTATCCTACCCTCCCGTGGCAGCGGGGTCCTAATGGAAACTAAGGGATATTAAGGCCTCCTTTTAATAGAGAACCGGAACAAAGCATTAGCACATAGTGAATACATGAACTCCTCAAACTACAATCATCACTGGTAAGTATCCCGATTATTGTCACTTCAGGGTTAACGGATCATAACACATAATAGGTGACTATAGACTTGCAAGATAGGATCAAGAACTCTCATATATTGATGAAAACATAATAGGTTCAGATCTGAAATCATGGCACTCGGGCCAAGCACTGAGCATAGCAAAGTCATAGCAACATCAATCTCAGAACATAGTGGATACTGGGGATCAAACCCTAACAAAACTAACTCGATTACATGGTAAATCTCATCCAACCCATCATCGTCCAGCAAGCCTACGATGGAATTACTCACGCACGGCGGTGAGCATCATCAAATTGGTGATGGAGGATGGTTGATGATGACGACGGCGACGAATCCCCCTCTCCGGAGCCCCGAACGGACTCCAGATCAGCCCTCCCGAGAGGTTTTAGGGCTTGGCGGTGGCTCCGTATCGTAAAACGCGATGAATCCTTCTCTCCTATTTTTCTCCCTGAAAGCAGATATATATAGTTGGACTTGGAGTCGGGAGGTCTCTAGGGGGGCCACGAGGTAGGGGGCATGCCCTAGGGGGGCGCGCCCCCCACCCTCGTGGACAGGGTGTGGGCCCCCCTGGTCTTCATCTTTGGCGAGGATTTTTTTATTTATTGTAAGATATTCCGTGGAGTTTCAGGTCATTCCGAGAACATTTGTTTTCTGCACATAAAACAACATCATGGCAATTCTGCTGAAAACAACGTCAATCCGGGTTAGTTCCATTCAAATCATACAAGTTAGAGTCCAAAACAAGGGCAGAAGTGTTTGGAAAAGTAGATACGAAGGAGACGTATCACCCACTAGTATATAAAAGTGATAACATAGGAGACTCTCTATCATGAAGATCATGGTGCTACTTTGAAGCACAAGTGTGGTAAAAGGATAGTGGCATTGTCCCTTCTCTCTTTTCTCTCATTTTTTCATTTTTTTGTTTTTTTGTTGGGTCTTTTTTTATGGCCTCTTTTCTTTCTCCCTTTTTTCCGGAGTCTCATCCTGACTTGTGGGGGAATCATAGTCTCCATCATCCTTTCCTCACTTGGACAATGCTCTAATAATGATGATCATCACACTTTTATTTACTTACAACTCATGAATTACAACTCAATATTTAGAACAAATCAAGACTCTATGTGAATGCCTCCGGTGGTGTACCGGGATGTGCAATGACTCATGAGTGACATGTATGTAAGAATTATGAATGGTGGCTCTGCCACAAATATGATGTCAACTACATGATCATGCAAAGCAATATGAAAATGATGGAGCGTGTCATAATAAACGGAATGGTGGAAAGTTGCATGGCAATATATCTCGGAATGGCTATGGAAATGCCATAATAGGTACGTATGGTGGCTGTTTTGAGGAAGGTAAATGGTGGGTTTATGGTACCGGCAAAAGTTGCATGGTACTAGAGAGGCTAGCAATGGTGGAAGGGTGAGAGTGCGTATAATCCATGGACTCAACATTAGTCATAAAGAACTCACATACTTATTGCAAAAATCTATTAGTTATCGAAACAAAGTACTATGTGCATGCTCCTAGGGGGATAGATTGGTAGGAAAAGACCATCGCTCATCCCCGACCGCCACTCAAAAGGAAGACAATCCATAAATAAATCATGCTCCGACTTCATCACATAACGGTTCACCATACATGCATGCTACGGGAATCACAAGCTTTAACACAAGTAACTCTCAAATTCACAACTACTCACTAGCATGACTCTAATATTACCATCCTCATATCCCAAAACAATCATCATGTATCAAACTTCTCTTAGTATTCAATGCACTTATATGAAAGTTTTTATTATTGCCATGTTGTTCTAAAGGACTCTCAAAATAATATAAGTGGAGCATGAGAGATCAATTATTTCTATAAAATAGAACCACCGCCGTGCTCTAAAAGATATAAGTGAAGCACTAGAGCAAATGACAAACTACTCTGAAAGATATAAGTGAAGATCAATGAGTAGTCGAATAATTTTGCAACTATATGAAGACTCTCTAACATTTAAGAATTTCAGATCTTGATATTTTATTCAAACAGCAAGCAAAACAAAATATAATAAAATGACGCTCCAAGCAAAACTCATATCATGTGGCGAATAAAAATATAGCTCCAAGTAAAGTTACTGATGAACGAAGACGAAAGAGGGGATGCCATCCGGGGCATCCCCAAGCTTAGGCTCTTGGTTGTCCTTGAATATTACCTTGGGGTTCCTTGGTCATCCCCAAGCTTAGGCTCTTGCCACTCCTTATTCCATAGTCCATCGAATCTTTACCCAAAACTTGAAAACTTCACAACACAAAACTTAAAGAAAAATCTCGTGAGCTCCGTTAGTATAAGAAAATAAATCACCACTTAGGTACTGTTGTGAACTCATTCTAAATTCATGTTGTTGTAATATCTACTGTATTCCAACTTATCTATGGTTCATACCCTCCGATTCTACTCATAGATTCATCAAAATAAGCAAACAACACATAGAAAACAGAATCTGTCAAAAACAGAACAGTCTGTAGTAATATGTATCAAACGTATACTTCTGGAACCAAAAAAATTCTAAAATAAATTGCTGGACGTGACTAATTTATCTATTAATCATCTGCAAAAACAATTAACTAAATAGCACTCTCCAATAAAAATTGGCAGCAAATCTCGTGAGCGCTAAAGTTTCTGTTTTTTACAGCATGATCGCAAAGACTTTCCCCAAGTCTTCCCAAAGGTTCTACTTGGTACAAACACTAATTAAAAGCATAAAACCACATCTAAACAGAGGCTATATGAGTTATTTATTACTAAACAGGAACAAAAAGAAAGTAACAAAAATAAAATTGGGTTGCCTCCCATCGGTGTCAAAACCGGCGGATCTCGGTTAGGGGGTCCCGAACTGTGCGTCTAGGATCGATGATAACAGGAGACAGGGGACACGATGTTTACCCAGGTTCGGGCCCTCTCTATGGAGGTAATACCCTACTTCCTTCTTGATTGATCTTGATGAATATGAGTATTACAAGGGTTGATCTACCACGAGATCGTAATGGCTAAACCCTAGAAGCCTAGCCTATGGGGGGTATGGTAATGAGTATATGTGTTGTCCTTTCTGGACTATCCCCTATGGTTTATATAGACACCGAGGGGATCTAGGGTTTACATGGAGTCGGTTACATAAAAGGAATCTTCGGTCGCCAAGCTTGCCTTCCACACCAAGTAGAGTCCAATCCGGACACGGTGCAGTCCTCGGTCTTCATGTCTTCACAGCCCATCAGTCCGGCCCATAGATAACAGGTCGGACGCCCGAGGACCCCTTAGTCCAGGACTCCCTCAATAGCCCCTGAACCAGTCTTCAATAGCGAAGTGCTCAGCACATATGTTGTCTTCGGCATTGCAAGGCGGGTTCCCCCTTCAATGATCTCCAAGTAATGTATTCAGCCATTGACTCTAATGTCGCCTCCTTGGCTTCTGTGCATTGAATAATCTTCATCCTCCACGTGTCCAGCGAATGTGGAAAGTCAGGGTGTTTTTTGCGAATAACACCCCATCCATGCGCGGAAGAGCGCCTACTTAAAGAGATTGGATCCTAGATCCATTCAGCGCTACGCAGAAGAAATCCCTAGAGACTGCTTGGGAGAAACCATCCCAGCATGGCTAGCGTCCCAAACTCCTCCGCTTGTCCCAGCCCAGAGAAAGGCGGGTGGGAGAAGTGTTCCGTGTCTCATAGCCGTTTGACGAAGTTGCAAACGCAGGGATACCTTCCCCACGCAGATCAAGTCCCTGTTTGAACGGGGCTAGCTTCCTTCGATGAGGGGACTTAGGCAGAGGACTTCCCCAATCCGTCCGGGGGAGAGCGAGTGTGTTTTGTCCCCTACCTGTTAAGAGGCGTTGGATTTCCTATCCATCCGTTCCTCCGAGGGCTCCTGGAGTACTATGGCCTCCATTCTGCACATTGCGGGTTACGTTGCTTTATGCGAACTTTTCCTGGGCGTCGAGGCTCATTTTGAGTTGTGGAGGAAGCTGTTTTGTCTCATCCCGCGTAATCATGAAGGGTCAATATTTGAAGTGGGCGGTGCCGAAGTATGGCGCGTCGCTGATATCGGATACCCATCCGGTACACCGAGGAAGGCACATGATGACTGGCCCTCCGAATGGTTTTATATAGAGGACGTTGCGCTTCCCGACCCGGTTCGAAAGGGTCTTCCCGAATTTGCATGTGTCCCACTGAAGAAACGCCATAGTTGGCGTCCCCGGAGTCTCGAAGAGGAAGATGGCGCGGAGGTTCGTTAGCTGATGAGGAGGATGGAAGAGCTCACTCAATCCGGACTCAAAATAATTGAGGTTATGGAGATTTCCATAACGCGAGGGATTCAGCCAATCCAATACAGAGGGCTTCCAATGTGGCACTTCAATGGGGAGGACAACGCCTCTTGCTGTGGCCGGAAAGGTCCGGATACCCCTGCCGCTTTGGCTAAAATATTAGCCAAGCTATTCAAAGGGGAGGAAAAGGAATTTCTCTGCATCAAATTCAGAGATGGGTATTTTATGTATAACCCTCCCAGCTAGGTAAGGCCTGACCCCTCTGTTTTTACTCCTTCCATCTTCGGATTGCCTTTGGTAAACTTTTTAACTTTGTCTGCCTATGATAGCACTGGCGAAAAGTCATCGAGGGATTTTATAGTCCCGCCCCACAGCCGGAGGATCACAACCTAGAGCTTGATCCCGGGTTCGAAGAGGACACAGATATATTTGTGGTGCTTGTGGAGGGAGTGTTCTACCAGACCAGCTACGATGGCACAGAAGTGGCCATTACCGCAGACTATCCGGGCCTTCTTCCTGCTTCTCGGGTAAATAATTAAGAAATCGCCTTCTTTAAAAGAGTGCTCTTACTCCGTCTCACCCATCGCACCGTATCGTGCTTCACAGGGGAGACGTTTGGTGGCTTCGAAGAGATCGGCTCCCGCGCCGAACAATCCTTCCAAGAGGAAAGCAAATGAAGACACGGCCGCGCCTTCATCGAGGAGGTATGAATTTGCCAACCTACCCCTGAGCAGTCACGTCCAACCGTGACCTTCCCATTTTCCATTTGTCAGGAGGTAGGCACGCCAAACTGTATCTGGGTGTCCGAGCGGCCGTACTTCCCACAGCCAGGATTCAAATCCCGCCGTGAAGACGGGGGCTGGTGCAGGGGCGATGCCGAACTGTCCTCCAGCCGAGGATTCGGATGATGTATCAGTCACCAACTCGGAAGTGGAGAGTGCTATGAATCATCGGCACCGCCGGGCCATTTTACAAGATCCCGGCTTTTTGGAAGAGTCGTTTAACACCTTCAACGCAGCCGATGCATATATCCGGGCTGCTCGAGATGGGATTAGCAGGGCCACAAAGCAACATCTGAAAGATGTGCAGGTAAATTTGCTTTGTCTGATTATGACAACCATATGCTAGTAGCCCCCGAGACTTAAAGGAGTTGAATCAACTGATTTAAGGATCAATGTACAACCAGGTTCTTACAGAGAAGAATACTCGGCTGGCTCAGGAACTAGAAAAGTGTCAGCGCCAGCTGCTTGCTGCTAACGCCGAACTGGAGAAATACAAAGCATCTCCAGGTAATATTTTCCTCCATAAAAATTCATAAGGTTACACCAATAGTGTGAATCTAGGTTCTAATTTTTGTGTTGGGTTGTTTAGACCAAGTACGAGAGCAGCTGAACGCCGCTCGAAGCGAAGCACACGGAGCCAAAAAGCTGCTAGCAGCGGGAGAGCGTGTATTGACAAAGGCCGTTCAGGAGAAAAAGAAACTCTAGGATTCAAACTCCAAACTGGGCTAGCTAACTCTGTGAAGGAAAACAAGAAGCTACGAGGCGGCATATTCAGTATGTAGCCACTTCTGTTTTATAACAGTTTTGGAGGTAGCGGTAGCTGATATAGCTGTAATTGCAGGTGTTTTGACGAACCACCCCAAAGAGGAGGTGTCCGGATCATCGAGTGATCTTCTGCAAGGGCTGTCGCAGTTGCACGAGCAAGCTCGGCAGGTGATGCGAAGTGTAGCTAAGGCTTTATGGCCATCCGACTCCCCTCCAGGAAGCATGGAGCAGCTAGTGGAGCTATACAAGGGAGCGCGGCGGCGTATCCGGCTGTGGAAGATATCAGCATGCTGCGAGGGTGTACGAGAGGCCTGGGCCATGGTGAAGACGCGATATACCAAGCTAGATCCTAATCACTTGGCTAGGGTCGGACCAGTAGGATCGAATGGGGAAGAAATTCCCGTTAGTTTAGTATATGACCAGGTAGAGGTGGCCGCCAAATATTCCCAACAGGATTGTAAGTTAGATTGCCTGTTGGAAGGTATAGAAGAGGAGGTGTTCAGTCCAAGTGACTGTGTACTTTCCTCATCTAGCCGAATTATATATCATTTTTCATGGCAGACCTTTTCGCTTCAACCTCCGGTCCCGAAGGTGCGGAGTGTTTATGAATACCGTCGCAGGCAAATAGGCCGAGGTATGCCTGGAAAACTAGGCATAGGGGTCATAGTTGCTTGAACAGACAAGTTGTATCCGGCTAGCTATGTTATATTACATTGATATCGCAAGAAACGTCTTCCAGAGAGAATAGTTCCATTAAGGGTTCCTTTCCCCGGGTGTGCATGCGTTTAATGCGCATGTCCAAATTGTGGTGTGGGCACCACGGTTTGGATAACTTCTGGTGGTACGCAACGGAGTGAGTATAAAAACATCTTTAATTTACCGACCGAATATTCCCTTAAGAACGCTAGCTTTCGGCTTCACCCAGTCTGAGGTACACATCCGGATGACCCGGCGGTAACAATCGCAGAGGTGCTCCCTTTATGCCCTAGCCGAAGTAACGGGAATGTAGGGCATAAGCACAGGAGCCAGGCAACCCAGCTTGGCCAAAACTTAAGTCATATCAATGCATATAATGGCAAAGAAAAGGTACATATGGAAAAAACTCATATGTGAGGAGCTTGATGCTCAAGGAATGACAAGAACTTATGTCCAAGAAGCCCCCAGGTACAAGTGGTGTACATGTTGAAAGACGTGTGTGCCAATGGTGTGCGGTCTAGCCGCATCAAAGCTTTAAAGCGAAAAAAGAAGAAAGTAATCAGAAAAGAGAGGAAAAATAATGGGAACTACATGGGAGGAGGGGATGAACAAGGGGTGTAGCGCTAGGCGTAGAATCTCCGGAGTCTGGCCGCGTTCCAAGGGTTCGGCTTGAGGCGATTGTCTGGTGCATTGCAAAGACGGTACGCTCCTCCGGTGAGAACTTCGTCAATTATGAAGGGACCCTCCCATTTGGGCTTGAGTTTGTCCTTTTTATTCTCCGGGAGCCGTAGAACGAGTTCGCCAACGTCATAAATCTTGGCCCATACTTCTCTGCTTTGATATCTTCGAGCCTGCTGTTGCTAAACTGCTGAATGGGCTTTTGCGACATCGCGTTCCTCCTCCAGGGCATCTAGGCTGTCCTGCCGATCGAGCTCGGCTTCTCTCTCTTCGTACATACACACTCTAGGTGAGTCGTGAATAATATCGCAGGGCAATAGAGCCTCTGCACCATACACCATGAAGAAGGGTGTGTACCCGATAGTACGGTTGGGCGTGGTCCGCAGCCCCCAGAGTACGGAGTCTAGCTCCTCAACCCAGTGCGTGTCTGATTCTTTTAAAGACCGCACTAGTCTGGGCTTGATGCCGCTCATAATAAGACCGTTGGCGCGTTCGACTTGACCGTTGGTTTGTGGGTGGTAGACGGAGGCGTAATCTAGTTTAATACCTAGATTAGTACACCAGGTTTTTACCTCGTCGGCTGTGAAATTGGAGCCGTTGTCAGTGATGATGATGTGTGGGACACCATAACGGTGCACAACATCTGGGGTTATGTTTTGGTCCGGACTAGTGTTGCCGTTTTCCCCCTGCCACACCACGGATGGCTTAAAGAGCCTTTCCAGGAAGATATTAGGTGGGACGGGGTCGCGCTAAGCGCCAATACGAGCAAGAACATCCACCGCTTGATTACTTTCTCGAGCCACATGATGGAACTCGAACCCCTCGAACCGGGCTAACATTTTTATGACTGCATTAAGATATGCTGCCATCTTCGGATCTTTGGCGTCAAAATCTCCATTTATTTGAGATATTGCGAGGTTCGAGTCCCCACGCACTTCTAGGCATTGTATGCCCATGGAGACAGCCATCCGAAGACCATGCAATAAGGCCTCATATTCGGCTGCATCATTGGATTCTGTGTATAGTATTTGGAGAACGTACTGGACAATGTCTCTGGTAGGGGACATTAAGACGACACCCGCTCCTAACCCTGCCAGCATTTTGGAGCCGTCGAAGTGCATGACCCAATTGGAGTATGTGCCATTCTCTTTAGGGAGTTCGGCCTCTGTCCATTCAGCGATGAAGTCGGCCAGTACTTGGGATTTGATAGCTTAGCGTGGTTTGTATGTAATGTCAAATGGCAGGAGCTCAATGGCCCATTTGGCAATCCGGCCCGTAGCATCGCGGTTATTTATGATGTCGTTGAGTGGCACTTCGGAGGCCACCGTGATCGAACACTCCTGGAAGTAGTGACGGAGCTTCCGGGATGCCATGAAGACCGTGTATGCTATTTTTTGATAATGAGGGTACCGGGATTTGCATGGTGTAAGGACCGTAGAGACGTAGTATACTGGTTTCTGAAGTAGGAATTTATGTCCATCCTGCTCTCGTTCAACAACGAGTACGGCGCTCACCACCTGATGTGTTGTCGATATGTATAATGACATTGGTTCGCCGACGTTTGGTGCGTCTAGGATTGGGTTACCCGCAAGAAGGGTTTTTATTTCTTCCAGTCCGGCTGTTGCCACGTCCGTCCACTCGAAGTGGTCGGTTCGTCGTAGAAAGCGATAGAGTGGCAGTGCCTTTTCTCCTAATCTGGAGATAAAGCGGCTTAGAGCTGCCATGCAACCTACAAGTTTTTGAACTTGTTTAAGGTCTGTTGGCTTAGCCAATTGTGACAAAGCTCGGATTTTGGTTGGGTTTGCTTCGATTCCTCTACTGGAAATGATGAAGCCCAACAGTTTTCCAGTGGGGACGTCGAAGGCACACTTTTCCGGGTTGAGCTTGATGTCATACGCCCTGAGGTTGTCGAATGTAATACGTAAGTCGTCTATTAGTGTTTCCACGTGCCTGGTTTTGATGACGACGTCATCAACACAAGCTTCTACTATTTTGCCGATCTGTTTCTCCAGGCATGTTTGAATCATGCGTTGATATGTGGCGCCGGCGTTCTTGAGCCCGAAGGGCATGGTATTGAAGCATAATGGCCCATATGGGGTGATAAATGCTGTTGCAGCTTGATCGGATTCCTTCATTTTGATTTGATGGTATCCGGAGTATGCATCGAGGAAACATAGTGAGTCGTGTCCTGCAGTGGCGTCAATGATTTGAGAAATGTGCGGGAGGGGGAAGGGATCCTTAGGGCAAGCTTTGTTGAGGTCTTTGAAATCGACGCACAGGCGCCAGGATTTGTCCTTCTTTGGTACCATCACCAGGTTTGCCAGCCAGTCCGGATGTTTGATTTCTCTAATGAATCCGGCCTCGATGAGTTTGGCCAGCTCCTCCCCCATGGCTTGTCGCTTAGGTTCGGAAAAGCACCGCAGTGCTTGCTTAACTGGTTTAAACCCCTTTAATATATTGAGGCTATGTTCGGCCAGCTTGCGTGGGATCCCTGTCATATCCGAAGGGTGCCAGGCAAATATGTCCCAGTTTTCACACAGGAATTCTCATAGTGCGGCGTCAACTGCTGGGTTTAGTTGAGCTCCGATGGATGTCGTCTTCTTGGGGTCCGTTGGGTGGACCTGGAATTTGATTATTTCTTCTACCGGTTTAAACGAGGTGGATTTGGAGCGTTTGTCGAGGATCACATCGTCCCTGTCCACTGTGGAGCGTAGCGCGGTTAATTCCTCGGCCGCGAGGGCTTCGGATAGCGCCTCCAAGGCCAGGGATGTGGATTTGTTTTCAGCGCGGAGTGCTATGTCCAGGTCACCGGCGAGAGTGATTATACCGTTTGGTCCGGGCATTTTGAGCTTCATATATCCGTAGTGAGGCATAGCTTGGAAGCGTGTAAAAGCATCCCACCCCAATAGGGCGTGATATCTGCTGGTGAAAGGTGCCACTTGGAAGGTTATTTCTCCGGACCGATAGTTCTCCGGTGATCCGAATACCACGTCAAGTGTGATTTTGCCTGCGCACCGCACCTCCCGACTAGAAATAATTACTCGGAAGGTTGTGTTACTTTGTTTGATGCGTCTCCTGTCTACTCCCATTTTATGGAGTGTGTCCTCATAAATGAGGTTCAGTCCGCTGCCGCCGTCCATGAGGACCTTGGAAAGTCGAAACCCGTCCATGATGGGACTGAGTACTAACGCGGCAGGCGCTCGTACTGTTCTGTACTTTGGTTCGTCACCGACGTTGAATGTTATAGCCGTGTCGTTCCATGGGTTTATTACAGCGATTTGGCAGACTTTGTTGAGCTCCCGAAGTGCCCTTTTGTGCTTGCTGTTTGAAGCGAATGTCTCGAAGACTGTCAATACTCTTGGGTGGTCGTCTTCTGGGGGGCGTTGTTCTGGGGTATCCTTAATAAGGATGTCCTCACCGCTCTTGGCTACCTGTCGTAGTATCCAACATGCTCTAAGGCTGTGGGTTGCCATGGTGTCTGTTGTTGTATGTATTTTGCATGGGCCATCGAGCCATCCCTCCAGAATGGTGCCATGCCGCATAGCGGTTTTGTGTTTCTTGACTGTCGGGCTGGGCGTGCCACGAGGGTGCGTCCCTTTCGCCTGTAGGGGGAGTTGAGCTGGGACCGACGGTTCCCAGTGAGCTGCTTGAGTTTCCTAGGCGCTCCCCATCGTGTTGTATTTTTGTACAATGGTTGCTAAGTCGGCGAATTTGAGTATGCGGCGTCGATTGATGGCATTGAGTATTCCTTCGTCCACATAGTTTTTGCAGAACGCTGATATTGCATCCTCGTCATGGCAATCTTTTACCTTGTTCTTGACAAGGAGGAATCTGGCCCAAAAGTGGTGTACCTTCTCCTGAGATTGCTGTTTTATGCTCATGAGAGCCTCTATGTCCGAGTGGGTGGGTGGAATTAAATCCGAACCCCGACCTAACCGGTTGTCCGGGGTTCGACGACCTTTCGGACTGGACAGTTCGGGTTCCAGAATAGCTTTTGATCGTTTGGAGCCGCCGTCCGATGGTATGTTTGGAGGGCTGGTTGCGTCTTTTCGCGGGTGAGTATCCGGCTCTTTATGAACGGCGACCCAAACATAGTCCGTCTTCGATATAGAAGAAGACTCACCGTCCTGCTCCAGGACTGCCGCGATCTGGTGGGTGCCAAGTGGAGCTTCGGTTTCTCCCTGATCGGTTTTAGGCCCGATCTGATCATAACCTGTGACGATTCCCAAAGCGGCGATGCGATCTAGGAGCTCATTTAAGGAGGAAAGCTCGACCGGGTCCATCTTCTTGGAGTGGTCGGAGTTTATGCGAAGGGGATTTTCGATGGCCCGAGAGGTCATCGTCTGCTCTGCGACCGAACGGGCGATCATAGTAAAGTCGCCCAGTCGGAGGGTTTGGCCCGGGGCCCAAACTACCCCTGCGGTGATGTTGCCTCTAACGACAAGGAGAGCCATCGATCCTTTCATCGACGGCACAGTGGAACTCTCAACGAAAGCACCAATGTCGGTGTCAAAACCGGTGGATCTCGGGTAGGGGGTCCCGAACTGTGCATCCAGGATCGATGGTAACAGGAGACAGGGGACACGATGTTTACCCAGGTTCAGGACCTCTCTATGGAGGTAATACCCTACTTCCTTCTTGATTGATCTTGATGAATATGAGTATTACAAGAGTTGATCTACCACGATGTCGTAATGGCTAAACCCTAGAATCCTAGCCTATGGGGGTATGGTAATGAGTATATGCGCTGTCCTTTCCGGACTGTCCCCTACGGTTTATATAGACACTGAGGGGATCTAGGGTTTACATGGAGTCGGATACATAAGAAGGAATCTTCGGTCGCCAAGCTTGCCTTCCACGCCAAGTAGAGTCCAATCCGGACACAGTGCAGTCTTCAGTCTTCATGTCTTCACAGCCCATCAGTCCGGCCCATAGATAACAGGCCAGACACCCGAGGACCCCTTAGTCCAGGACTCCCTCTCCTCCCAACAAGCGCTATCGTTTAACGCCCCGAGCTAGGCATGATGATTTCAACGATGCTCACATAAAAGATAAGAATTGTAACATAAATAGAGCATCATGAAGAATATGGCAAGCACATTTAAGTCTAACCCACTTCCTATGCATAGGGATTTTGTGAGCAAACAACTTATGGGAACAAGAATGAACTTGCATAAGAAGGTAAAACAAGCATAACTTCAAGATTTTCAATGCATAGAGAGGAAACTTGATATTAGTGCAACTCCTACAAGCATATATTCCTCCCTCATAATAATTTTCAGTAGCATAATGAATGAATTCAACAATATAACTATCACATAAAGCATTCTTTTCATGATCTACAAGCATAGAAATTTTACTATTCTCCACATAAGCAAAATTCTTCTCATTAATAGTAGTGGGAGCAAACTCAACAAAATAATTACCATGTAGGCATAATCCAATTGAAAACTAAAATCATGATGACAAGTTTCATGGTTATCATTATTCTTAATAGCATACAAGTCATCACAATAATCATCATAGACAGCAACTTTGTTCCCATAATCAATTGGAACCTCTTCCGAAATAGTGGATTCATCACTAAATAAAGTCATGACCTCTCCAAATCCACTTTCATCAATATAATCATCATAAATAGGAGGCATGCTTTCATCATAATAAATTTGCTCATCAAAACTTGGGGGACAAAAAATATCTTCATCAAACATAGCTTTCCCAAGCTTGTGGCTTTGCATATCATTAGCATCATGGATATTCAAGGAATTCATACTAACAACATTGCAATCATGCTCATCATTCAAATATTTAGTGCCAAACATTCTAATGCATTCTTCTTCTAGCACTTGAGCACAATTATTGGAATCCTTATTTTCATGAAAGACATTAAAAAGATGAAGCATATGAGATACTCTTAATTCCATTTTTTTGTAGTTTTCTTTTATAAACTAAACTAGTGCTAAAACAAGAAACAAAAAGATTCGATTGCAAGAACTAAAGATATACCTTCAAGCGCTAACCTCCCTGGCAACGGCGCCAGAAAAGAGCTTGATGTCTACTACACAACCTTCTTCTTGTAGACGTTGTTGGGCCTCCAAGTGCGGAGGTTTGTAGGACAGTAGCAAATTTCCCTCAAGTGGATGACCTAAGGTTTATCAATCCATAGGAGGCATAGGATGAAGATGGTCTCTCTCAAGCAACCCTGCAACCAAATAACAAAGAGTCTCTTGTGTCCCCAACACACCCAATACAATGGTAAATTGTATAGGTGCACTAGTTCGGCGAAGAGATGGTGATACAAGTGCAATATGGATGGTAGATATAGGTTTTTGCAATCTGAAAATATAAAAACAGCAACGTAACTAATTATAAAAGTGAGCACAAACGGTATTGCAATGCGTTGAAACAAGGCCTAGGGTTCATACTTTCACTAGTGCAAGTTCTCTCAACAATAATAACATAATTGGATCATATAACTATCCCTCAACATGCAACAAAGAGTCACTCCAAAGTCACTAATAGCGGATAACAAACGAAGAGATTATGGTAGGGTATGAAACCACCTCAAAGTTATCCTTTTTGATCGATCTATTCAAGAGTCCATAGTAAAATAACATGAAGCTATTCTTTCCGTTCGATCTATCATAGAGTTCGTACTAGAATAACACCTTAAGACACAAATCAACCAAAACCCTAATGTCACCTAGATACTCCAATGTCACCTCAAGTATCCGTGGGTATGATTATACGATATGCATCACACAATCTCAAATTCATCTCTTCAACCAACACAAAGAACTTCAAAGAGTGCCCCAAAGTTTCTACCGGAGAGTCAAGAAGAAAACGTGTGCCAACCCCTATGCATAAGTTCACGAGGTCACGAAACTCGCAAGTTGATCACCAAAACATACATCAAGTGGATCACATGATATCCCATTGTCACCACAGATAAGCACATGGAAGACATACATCAAGTGTTCTCAAATCCTTAAAGACTCAATCCGATAAGATAACTTCAAAGGGAAAACTCAATCCATCACAAGAGAGTAGAGGGGGAGAAACACCATAAGATCCAACTATAATAGCAAAGCTCGCGATACATCAAGATCGTACCATCTCAAGAACACGAGAGAGAGAGAGAGAGAGATCAAACACATAGCTACTGGTACATACCCTCAGCCCCGAGGGTGAACTACTCCCTCCTCGTCATGGAGAGCGCCGGGATGATGAAGATGGCCACCGGAGAGGGATTCCCCCCTCCGGTAGGGTGCCGGAACGGGTCTAGATTGGTTTTCGGTGGCTACAGAGGCTTCTGGCAGCAGAACTCCCGATCTATTCTCCTCCCTGATGCTTTTAGGGTATATTGATATATATAGGCGAAAGAAGTTGGTAAGGGGATCCACGAGGGGCCCACAAGGGTGGGGGTGCGCCCAGGGGGCAGGCGTGCCTCCCTGCCTCGTGGCCACCTCGAAGCTTCCCTGACGTCTACTCCAAGTCTCCTGGATTGCTTCGGTTCCAAAAATAACTCTCCCAAATGTTTCATTCCGTTTGGACTCCGGTTGATATTCCTTTTCTTCTAAACACTAAAATAGGCAAGAAAACAACAATTTGGGATGGGCCTCCGGTTAATAGGTTAGTCCCAAAAATAATATAAAAGTGTCTAATAAAGCCCCTAAACATCCAAAACAGATAATATAAGAGCATGGAACAATCAAAAATTATAGATACATTAGAGACGTATCATGTTCCAGGTGGCGTGAGTTGTGAAACTATTCCACATTGTTTTAAATGAAGGCCATACTCGTAACTCAAATATTCGCCTCCGCGATCAGATCGTAGAAACTTTATTTTCTTGTTACAATGATTCTCCACTTCACTCTGAAATTCTTTGAACTTTTCAAATGTTTCAGACTTGTGTTTCATCAAGTAGATATACCCATATCTGCTCAAATCACCTATGAAGGTCTGGAAATAACGATACTCGCTGCGAGCCTCAATACTCATCGGACCGCATACATCGGTATGTATTATTTCCAATAAGTCAGTGGCTCGCTCCATTGTTCCGGAGAATAGAGTCTTAGTCATCTTGCCCATGAGGCATGGTTCGCAAGCATCAAGTGATTCCAAAAGTCCATCCGCATGGAGTTTCTTCATGCGCTTTATACCAATATGACCTAAACGATAGTGCCACAAAAATGTTGCACTATCATTATCGACTTTGAATCTTTTGGCATCAATATTATGAATATGTGTATCACTACGGTCGAGATTCAATAAACCATTTATATTGGGTGTATGACCATAGAAGGTTTTATTCATGTAAATAGAACAACAATTATTCTCTAACTTAAATGAATAACTGTATTGAAATAAACGTGATCCAATCATATTCATGCTCAACGCAAACACCAAATAACATTTATTTAGGTTCAACACTAATCCCGAAGGTAGAGGGAGTATGCGATGGTGATCTTATCAACCTTGGAATCACTTCCAACACACATCGTCACTTCGCCCTCAACTAGTCTCTGTTCATTTGGTAACTCCTGTTTCGAGTTACTAATCTTAGCAACTGAACTGGTATCAAATACCCAGGGGCTGGTATGAACACTAGTAAAGTACACATCAATAACATGTATATCAAATATACCTTTGTTCACTTTGCCATCCTTCTTATCCGCCCAGTATTTGGGGTAGTTCCGCTTCCAATGACCATTCCCTTTGTAGTAGAAGCACTCAGTTTAAGGCTTGGGTCTAGCTTTGGGTTTCTTCATGGGAGTGGCAACTTGTTTGCCATTCTTTCTTGAAGTTCCCTTTCTTTTCCTTTGCCCCTTTTCTTGAAACTAGTGGTCTTGTTAACCATCAACACTTGATGCTCTTTCTTGATTTCTACCTTTGCTGATTTTAGCATCGCGAAGAGCTCGGGAACCGTTTTTTTCATCCCTTGCATATTATAGTTCATCACGAAGTTCCAGTAACTTGGTGATAGTGACTAGAGAACTCTGTCAATCACTATCTTATCTGGAAGATTAACTCCCACTTGATTCAAGCGATTGTAGTACTCAGACATTCTGAGCACATGCCCATTGGTTGAGTTATTCTCCTCCATCTTGTAGGGAAAGTACTTGTCAAAGGTCTCATACCTCTCGATTCGGGCATGAGTCTAAAATACCAATTTCAGCTCTTGGAACATCTTATATGCTTTGTGGAATTCAAAACGTTTTTGAAGTCCTGGTTCTAAGCCGTAAAGCATGGTGCACTAAACTATCAAGTAGTCATCATACAGAGCTTGCCAAATGTTCATAACGTCTGCATCTGCTCCTGCAATAGGTCCGTCACCTAGCGGTGCATCAAGGACATAATTCTTCTATGCAGCAATGAGGATAATCCTTAGATTAGGGACCCAGTCTGCATCATTGCTACTACCATCTTTCAACTTAGTTTTCTCTAGGAACATGTTAAAAACATAGGGGAGCTACAACGCGAGCTATTGATCTACAACATAATTTGCAAATACTATTAGGACTAAGTTAATGATAAATTAAGTTCAATTAATCATATTATTTAAGAACTCCCACTTAGATAGACATCCCTCGAGTCATCTAACTAATCACGTGATCCATATCAATTAAACCATGTCCGAGTAGTCTTCAATGGTGAACATATCTATGTTGATCATATCTACTATATGATTCATGTTCGACCTTTCGGTCTCCAGTGTTCCGAGGCCATGTTTGTACATGCTAGTCTCGTCAAGTTTAACCCGAGTATTCCGCATGTGCAAAACTGTCTTGCACCTGTTGTATGTGAATGTAGAGCATATCACACCCGATCATCGCATGGTGTCTCAGCACGAAGAACTTTCGCAACGGTGCATACTCAGGGAGAACACTTATACCTTAAATTTAGTTAAGGGATCATCTTATAATGCTACCGCCGTACTAAGCAAAATTAGATGCATAGAGGATAAACATCACATGCACTCAAAATATGTGACATGATAGGGCCATCATCATCTTGTGCTTTTGATCTCTATCTCCAAAGCACCGTCATGTTCTCCATCATCACCGTCTTAACACCTTGATCTCCATCGTAGTGTCGTGGTCATCTTGCCAACTATTGCTTCTACAACTATCGCTAACGCATAGTGACAAAGTAAAGCAATTACATGGCGTTTGCATTTCATACAATAAAGCGACAACCATAAGGCTCCTGCCAGTTGTCGATAACTTCTACAAAACATGATCATCTCATAAAATAACTTATATCACATCATGTCTTGACCATATCACATCACATCACAACATGCCCTGCAAAAACAAGTTAGACGTCCTCTACTTTGTTGTTGCAAGTTTTACATGGCTGCTACGGGCTTCTAGCAAGAACCGTTCTTACGTACGCATCAAAACCACAACGGTGATTTATCAAGTTTGATGTTTTAACCTTCAACAAGGACCAGCCACAGTCAAATTCGATTCAACTAAAGTTGGAGAAGCAGACACCCGCCAGCCACCTTTATGCAAAACTAGTTGCATGTCTATCGGTGGGACCGGTCTCATGAACGTGATCATGTAAGGTTGGTCCAGGCCACTTCATCCAACAATACCGCCGAATCAAAATAAGACATTGGTGGTAAGCAGTATGACGATCACCGCCCACAACTCTTTGTGTTCTACTCATGCATATCATCTACGCATAGACCTGGCTCTGATGCCACTATTGGGGAACGTAGTATGCAATTTCAAAGAAAATCCTACGCTCACGCAAGATCTATCTAGGAGATGCATAGCAATGAGAGGGGGAGAGTGTGTCCACGTACCCTCGTAGACCGAAAGCGGAAGTGTTTGAAAACGCGGTTGATGTAGTCGAACTTCTTCTCATTCCGACCGATCAACACCGAACGTACGGCACCTCCGAGTTCTGCACATGTTTAGCACGATGACGTCCCTCGAACTCTTGATCCAGCAAAATGTCGAGGGAGAGTTTCGGTAGCATGACGGCGTGGTGACGGTGATGGTGAAGTGATCTGCGCAGGGCTTCACCTAAGCACTACGACAATATGACCGTAGGCGTAAACTATGGAGGGGGCGCCGCACACGGCTAACAATGTTTGTTGTGTGTTCTAGGCGCCCCCTCCCCACATAAATATATGTGGGAAGGGGAGGGGACAGCCATGGGGCGCCCCAAGTAGGAGGAATCCTACTTGGGGGCCTTGTCCAATTCGCCCCCCTTACCATCTTTTCCGAAGAGAGAAGCAAAGGGAAGAGAGGAGGGAAGGAAGGGGGAGGCCGAATTGCCTCCCCTTCCTTCTCTCTTCCCCCTTTACCTTCCTCTTCCTATTCGGCCAGCAAGGGGGCGCAACAGCCCATGCTGGCTGCTGTGTTTCCCCTTTTGTCCCAATAGGCCCAAATCTTTGCCGGGGTAGTCCGGAACCCCTTCCAGTGACCCGATACATACCCGATAACCCCCAGAACACTTTCGGTGTCCAAATAGTGTTGTCCTATATATGAATCTTTACCTCTCGGCCATTTTGAGACTCCTCGTCATGTCTGTGATCTCATCCGGGACTCCGAACTACAGTCGGTCACCAAATCACATACCTCAAATAACACAAAATCGTCATCGAACGTTAAGCGTGCGGACCCTATGGGTTCAAGAACTATGTAGACACGATCGAAACACCTCTCCGGTCAATAACCAACATCGGAACCTGGATGCTCATATTGGTTCCCACATATTCTACGAATATCTTTATCGGTCGTACCGTAATGACATCATACGTCATTCCTTTTGTCATCGGTATGTTACTTGCCCGAGATTCGATCGTCGGTATCTTCATACCTAGTTCAATCTCGTTACCGGCAAGTCTCCTTACTCGTTCCATAATGCATCATCCCGCAACTAACTCATTAGTGACATTGCTTGCAAGGCTTATCATGATGTGCATTACCGAGAGGGCGCAGAGATACCTCTCCGATACTCGGAGTGACAAATCCTAATCTTGACCTATGTCAACCCAACAAACACCTTTGGAGATACCTATAGATCTCCAAGACGGCGCTGATACGTCTCCAACGTATCTATAATTTTTGATTGTTCCATGCTATTATATTATCTATTTTGGATGTTTAATGGGCTTTAATATACCTTTTTATATTATTTTTGGGACTAACCTATTCACCGAAAGCCCAGTGCAAATTGTTGTTTTTTGCCTATTTCAGTGTTTCATAGAAAAGGAATATCAAATGGAATCCAAATGGAATGAAACCTTCGTCCAGGAGACTTGGAGTGGACGTCAAGAAAGCAGCGAGGTGGCCACAAGGTAGGAGGGCGCGCCCCCCACCCTCGTGGGCCTCTCGCAGCTCCACCGACCTACTTCTTTAACCTATATATACTCTTGTACCCTGAAACCTTCGGGGAGAGGAATGAAACACCTTTTCCACCGCCGCAACCTTCTGTGGGTTTATGATGTGTGATTAGTTTACCACAGACCTTCGGGTCCATAGTTATTAGCTAGATGGCTTCTTCTCTCTCTCTCTTTGGATCTCAATACAAAGTTACCCTCGATCTTCTTGGAGATCTATTCGATGTAACTCTTTTTGCGGTGTGTTTGCCGAGATCCGATGAATTGTGGGTTTATGATTTGATTATCTATGAATATTATTTGATTCTTCTCTGAATTATTATATGCATGATTTGATATCTTTGCAAGTCTCTTCAAATTATCAGTTTGGTTTAGCCTACTAGATTGATCTTTCTTGCAATGGGAGAAGTGCTTAGCTTTGGGTTCAATCTTGCGGTGTCCTTTCCCAGTGACAGCAGGGGCAGCAAGACACGTATTGTATTGTTGCCATTGAAGATAAAAAGATGGGGTTTATATCATATTGCTTGAGTTTATCCCTCTACATCATGTCATCTTGCCTAATGCGTTACTCTGTTCTTATGAACTTAATACACTAGATGCATGCCGGATAGCGGTCGATGGGTGGAGTAATAGTAGTAGATGCAGAATCGTTTCGGTCTACTTGTCACGGATGTGATGCCTAGATTCATGATCATTGCCTTAGATATCATCATAACTATGCACTTTTCTATCAATTGCTCGGCAGTAATTTGTTCACCCACCGTAATACATGTTATCTTGAGAGAAGCCACTAGTGAAACCTATGGCCCCCGGGTCTACTTTATATCATATAAGTTTCCAATCTACAATTCTAGTTTATTATTTATTTTCCAATCTATATCACAAAAATACCAAAAATATTTATCTTATTATCTCTGTCAGATCTCACTCTCGTAAGTGACCGTGAAGGGATTGACAACCCCTTTATCACGTTAGTTGCGAGGTTCTTATTTGTTTGTGCAGGTACTAGGGGATTTGTGTGTAGTCTCCTACTGGATTGATACCTTGGTTCTCAAAAACTGAGGGAAATACTTACGCTACTTTGCTGCATCACCCTTTCCTATTCAAGGGAAAACCAACGCATGCTCAAGAGGTAGCAAGAAGGATTTCTGGCACCGTTGCCGAGGAGATCTACGCACAAGTCAAGACATATCAAGTACCCATCACAAACTCTTATCCCTCGCATTACATTATTTCCATTTGCCTCTCGTTTTCCTCTCCCCCAGTTCACCCTCGCCATTTTATTCGCCTATTTCCCATTTGCCTTTCTTTTGCCATGGCCGAATCGAAAAGGGGTGTGTGTTCTCTCTAGAGTTCTAGTACTTTGGATAGACCCTCTGTCCTTTCTAAGATCATAAATAATGATGATGTGGAAATACCTACCGGGGTTATCAATGAGAGTTTGGATAATTTCGATGAAGATGATTCCAGAATTTTTCATTATTTAATTGATGAATCTTTGAAAGACGCTTGGGATAGGTTATTAAGGATTCGAGCTAGCTATGTGCCCCAATATCAAATTGAGATATACCTACAAAGCTTTTATGTTGGCTTACCCTCTTCGTTCAAGCAAGTTTTAGATTCTATTTTTGAAGAAGGTTTTCTTGAGGGGGATGCCATAGATACCTATGAAAAGATGAAAACTATATTTGGCCACCCCATGAGTGAGAAGGTTGAATCCACCTCTCTTTTGTGCTTTTATCAAAATGAAATCATCAAAGAGATGAAGGCTAGCTTAGATGCAAATTTTCGTAGTGTGTTTAATCTTTATTCCACCAATAATGGCCATGTGCTTTCGCAAAATAGAAAGATAAATGATATAGATCAGAATTTTTCTCTTTTCTTTCCCAACACCAAAGATGATAATACCTAGATCTATTCTTGCTTTTATGCCTAGCTAGGGGCGTTAAACGATAGTGCTTGTTGGGAGGCAACCCAATTTTATTTTTGTCCCTTGCTTTTTTTCCTGTTTAGTAATAAATAAATCATATATCCTCTGTTATTATTGTGTTTTTTATGTTTAATTAGTGTTTGTGCCAAGTAAAGCCTTTAGGATCTTCTTGGATGATTGTTATTTGATCTTGCTGAAAAAAAACAGAAAGTATGCGCTCATGAGAATATTTTTCATTTTTAACCAGAGAACGATAAAATACTGATTACAACTGCAGTAGATCAATATAAAAATTAATTAGGTCTTCCTAATTTGGTAGAATTTTTGGAGTTACAAAAGTATTCGAAACCTACATATTACTACAGACTGTTCTGTTTTTGACAGATTCTGTTTTTCGTGTGTTGTTTGCTTATTTTGATGAATCTATGGCTAGTGTCGGGGAGTATGAACCATAGAAAAAGTTTGAATACAGTAGGTTTAACACCAATATAAACAAAGGATGAGTTCATTATAGTACCTTAAGTGGTGATTTGTTTTCTTATACTAACGGAGCTCATGAGATTTTCTGTTGAGTTTTGTGTTGTGAAGTTTTCAAGTTTTTGGGTAAAGATTTGATGGATTTTGGAACAAGGAGTGGCAAGAGCCTAAGCTTGGGGATGCCCAAGGCAACCCAAGGTAAAATACAAGTACAACCAAAAGCCTAATCTTGGGGATGCCCCGGAAGGCATCCCCTCTTTCGTCTTTGTCTATCGGTAACTTTACTTGAGGCTATATTTTTATTCACCACATGATATGTGTCTTGCTTGGAGCGTCTTATATGATTTGAGTCTTTGATTCTTAGTTTACCACAATAATCCTTGTTGTACACACCTTTTGGGAGAGACACACATGAATCGGAATTTATTAGAATACTCTATGTGCTTCACTTATATCTTTTGAGCTAGATAATTTTGCTCTAGTGCTTCACTTATATTTCTTTTTTAGCACGGTGGTGGATTTATTTTGTAGAAATTATTGATCTCCCATGATTCACTTATATTATTTTGGGAGTCTTTTAGAACAGCATGGTAATTTGCTTTGGCTATAAAACTAGTCCTAATATGATAGGCATCCAAGATGGGTATAATGAAAACTTCCATATAAAGTGCATTGAATACTATGAGAAGTTTGATACTTGATGATTGTTTTGAGATATGAAGATGGTAATATTAGAGTCATGCTAGTTGAGTAGTTGTGAATTTGAGAGATACTTGTGTTAAAGTTTGTGATGCCCGTAGCATGCACGTATGGTGAACCGTTATGTGATGAAGTCGGAGCATGATTTATTTATTGATTGTCTTCCTTATGAGTGGCGGTCGGGGACGAGTGATGGTCTTTTCCTACCAATCTATCCCCCTAGGAGCATGCGTGTAGTACTTTGTTTCGATAACTAATAGATTTTTGCAATAAGTATGTGAGTTCTTTATGACTAATGTTGAGTCCATGGATTATACGCACTCTCACCCTTCCACCAATGCTAGCCTCTCTAGTACCGCGCAACTTTCGCCGATACCATAAACCCACCATATATCTTCCTCAAAACAGCCACCATACCTACCTATTATGTCATTTCCATAGCCATTCTGAGATATATTGCCATGCAACTTTCCACCGTTCCGTTTATTATTACACGCTTCATCATTGTCATATTGCTTTGCATGATCATGTAGTTGACATCGTATTTTCTGCAAAGCCACCATTCATAATTCTTTCATACATGTCACTCTTGATTCATCACATATCTTGGTACACCGCCAGAGGCAATCACATAGAGTCATATTTTTGTTCTAGTATCAAGTTGTAATTCTTGAGTTGTAAGTAAATAAATGTGTGATGATCATCATTATTAGAGCATTGTCCCAGTGAGGAAAGGATGATGGAGACTATGATTCCCCCACAAGTCGGGATGAGACTCTGGACGAAAAATTAAATAAAGAAAGAAAAAAAAGAGGCCATAAAAAAGGGGAGAAAAGGCCCAAATAAAAAATGAGAGAAAAAGTGAGAAGGGGCAATGCTACTATCCTTTTACCACACTTGTGCTTCAAAGTAGCACCATGATCTTCATGATAGAGAGTCTCCTGTGTTCTCACTTTCATATACTAGTGGGAATCTTTCATTATAGAACTTGGCTTGTATATTCCAATGATGGGCTTCCTCAAAATGCCCTAGGTCTTCGTGAGCAAGCAAGCTGGATGCACAACCACTTTTTTTGTTTTTGAGCTTTCATACACTTATAGCTCTAGTGCATCCGTTGCATGGCAATCCCTACTCACTCACATTGATATCTATTGATGGGCATCCCCGTAGCCCGTTGATACGTCTAGTTGATGTGAGACTATCTTCCCTTTTTTTTCTCCACAACCACCATTCTATCCCACATATAGTGCTACATCCATGGCCCACACTCATGTATTGCGTGAAGATTGAAAAAGTTTGAGAACGTCAAAAGTATGAAACAATTGCTTGGCTTGTCATCGTGGTTGTGCATGATTTAAATATTTTGTGTGGTGAAGATAGAGCATAGCCAGACTATATGATTTTGTAGGGATAAGTTTCTTTGGCCATGTTATTTTGAGAAGACATAATTGCTTTATTAGTATGCTTGAAGTATTACTATTTTTATGTCAATATTAAACTTTTATCTTGAATCTTATGGATCTGAACATTCATGCCACAATAAAGAGAATTACATAGAAAATTATGTTAGGAAGCATTCCACATCAAAAATTCTGTTTTTATCATTTACCTACTCGAGGACGAGCAGGAATTAAGCTTGGGGATGCTTGATACGTCTCCAACGTATCTATATTTTTTATTGTGCCATGCTATTATATTATATGTTTTGGATGTTTAATGGGCTTTAATATACCTTTTATATTATTTTTTGGACTAACCTATTAACCAAAAACCCAGTGCAAATTGTTGTTTTTTTTGCCTATTTCAGTGTTTCGCAGAAAAGGAATATCAAACGGAATCCAAACGGAATGAAACCTTCGCGAGGATCTTTTCTGGAACAAACATGATCCAGGAGACTTGGAGTGGACGTCAAGAAAGCAGTGAGGCGGCCACAAGGTAGGAGGGCGCGGCCCCCACCCTCGTGGGCCCCTCGCAGCTCCACGGACCAACTTCTTTCACCTATATATACTCCCGTACCCTAAAACCTTCAGGGAGAGGAACGAAACACCTTTTCCACCGCCGCAACCTTCTATACCCGTGAGATCCCATCTTGGGGCCTTTTCCAGCAATCTGCCGGAGGGGTATTCGATCATGGAGCCTTCTACATCAACACCATAACCTCTCCGATGATGTGTGAGTAGTTTACCACAGACCTTCGGGTCCGTAGTTATTAGCTAGATGGCTTCTTCTCTCTCTTTGGATCTTAATACAAAGTTCTCCTCGATCTTCTTGGAGATCTATTCGATGTAACTCTTTTTGCGGTGTGTTTGCCGAGATCCGATGAATTGTGGGTTTATGATTTGATTATCTATGAATATTATTTGATTCTTCTCTGAATTCTTATATGCATGATTTGATATCTTTGCAAGTCTCTTCGAATTATCAGTTTGGTTTGGCCTATTGGATTGATCTTTATTGCAATGGGAGAAGTGCTTAGCTTTGGGTTCAATCTTGCGGTGTCCTTTCCCAGTGATAGCAGGGGCAGCAAGGCACGTATTGTATTGTTGCCATCGAGGATAAAAAGATGGGGTTTATATCATATTGCTTGAGTTTATCCCTCTACATCATGTCATCTTCCCTAATGTGTTACTCTGTTCTTATGAACTTAATACTCTAGATGCATGCTGAATAGCGGTTCATGTGTGGAGTAATAGTAGTAGATGCAGAATTGTTTCGGTCTACTTGTCACGGACGTGATGCCTATATTCATGATCATTGCCTTAGATATCATCATAACTATGTGCTTTTCTATCAATTGTTCGGCAGTAATTTGTTCACCCACCGTAATACATGCTATCTTGAGAGAAGCCACTAGTGAAACCTATGGCCCCCGGGTTTACTTTATATCATATAAGTTTCCAATCTACAATTCTAGTTTATTATTTATTTTGCAATCTTTATTTTCCAATCTATATCACAAGAATACCAAAAATATTTATCTTATTATCTCTATCAGATCTCACTCTCGTAAGTGACCGTGAAGGGATTGACAACCCCTTTATCGCGTTGGTTGCTAGGTTCTTATTTGTTTGTGTAGGTACTAGGGGATTTGTGTGTAGTCTCCTACTGGATTGATACCTTGGTTCTCAAAAACTAAGGGAAATACTTACGCTACTTTGCTGCATCACCCTTTCCTCTTCAAGGGAAAACCAACGCATTCTCAAGAGGTAGCAGGCGCAGAGATAACTCTTCGATACTCGGAGTGACAAATCCTAATCTCGATCTATGCCAACCCAACAAACACCTTCGGAGATACCTATAGAGCATCTTTATAATCACCCAGTTATGTTGTGATGTTTGATAGCACACAAGGTATTCCTCCAGTATTCGGGAGTTGCATAATCTCATAGTCTAAGGAATGTGTATTTGACATGAAGAAAGCAATAACAATAAAACTGAACGATCAACATACTAAGCTAACAAATGGGTCTTGTCCATCACATCGTTCTCCTAATGATGTGATCTCGTTCATCAAATGACAACACATGTCTATGGTTAGGAAACTTAACCATCTTTGATCAACGAGCTAGTATAGTAGAGGCTTACTAGGGACACTGTGTTTTGTCTATGTATCCACACATGTATCAAGTTTCCGGTTAATACAATTCTAGCATGAATAATAAACATTTATCATGATATAAGGAAATATAAAATAACAACTTTATTATTGCCTCTAGGGCATATTTCCTTCAAATTTAGCACTAGTTAATAGGGTTAGTTAGATGAGTCACTAACTGATGGGTCCCACGTGTCAGGTTTGACCCTGGCCGCCCAGTTGACCCGCTAACGTCACTGTGACATAATGCTCATGCGATAAAGCGTTTTCTGGATTTAGTTTATTTTAAATAACCAGGGAATGTCAGAAAATGTTATAAACTTCAGAAAGTTATAGAAAATAAACTATAACTCAGAATGAAATAAATTATATATGAAAAATTATCAGAAAAATCCAATCAATCCATTGGTACCGGCTTCATGCATGAAAAAACAATTTAAACTTGTTGTATACATCAAAACAAGTGGATGCACTTTGTAAATTCATAACTTGAGTTTGAATTTGAACCATTGGTCCAAATAAGCTCAATCCCTTCTAGTTTTTGTTGCATTAGCTCAAATCACAGCATATTGCCATGTCCTGATCAAGGATCATACTATTGCATTGCATTGATTGTGTTTCTTCTTTGTTTGTCTGTGCTTGTCCCCTCTCAGTAGACGTGGTTCCGGCGATGAGTTCGTTGACACTAATGAAGAGCTATACGATCTTCAGAAGTTCCAGGCAAGAAACCCCCCTTGAGCATTCTGATATAATCCCACTCTCTTGCTCCTGCTCTCTTTTACTGCATTGGGACAACAACGATTCAAGTGTTACATGATGCGGTAGTTGAATCCCTTTCATCTGCATGACATGTCTTTTCCATAGTAAATAGTTGAAACCCACTAGCGTGAGTAGGAGTTGTTTGAGCTATGATGTGCCTACTCATTTATGCTTGCTTGTCATGCCTGCTATTGCTTAGAGTTGTGTCAGGTCTGATTCATCGGGGGTGAATTGGAATGTGGTCATAATATCCTACTATTGAGAGCTAAGTATGTGAACACAATTTGGTAAAGGTAGCGGTAAGAGGCCATGTAGGAGTACATAGTGAGTTGTCTCATTGATACCGTCCTCGGGAACTGAGTTCTATGTTTGTGATCCAAGAACAGCTACCAACACACGTTGGGCCCTGAAATATGACCCCGCTCGACTTACCCCCATGTCCTCTGTCCAGGAGTTGCAAGTAGTTTATGGTGTTTGTAGTGTGTTGGAGGCCGTGCGTAGCGCTGGCCGGAGGGGTGGGCCATGATGCGCTAGGCAAGTGGCCCGGTGTACCGAGTCGCCCATTTAGTGCCTCGGGAACCCTACACACATCGTTCGGGGCCATAGTGGAAACCTCGGCCGGACTCCCTGTGGATGTAACCTGAATAGGAGATAGACCTAGACTAGAGACTTGTGTAGTTAGTCAGGTCGTAGTCTACACCCACGTCGGCTTTCGCTTGAAGTCTGCCGAGCACATGTCATGTGCAGACGCTAAGTGGTGGAAACATGTGTGAGGAAGTACACCCATGCAGGGTTATAAATAATCTATTCGAATAGCCGCGTCCGCGGTAATGGACTATTGGGTTGCTTATGCAGTTCATAGACAAGTGAAAGTGGATACTCTAAAATGCGCAAGATAAGCGTGAGTGATATGGATGGCCTTCTCGTGGGGAGACGAGAGCGGATCCATAGTGGTGTATAGATATCGTGAATATGTAGACTCGTGTGCGCCACCTCAAAAGAGTTACCAGCAGTCGTAGTATAGGATATCCATTGAGTCAAAGCTGGCTTACTGCAGGTAAACAACACCACCCCCTTTGTTGATACTGATGCATATGTAGCTAGTTCTGATGTAAGTATTGCTGGGTACATTTGTACTCACGTTTTCTTAATTTATGTTTTTGCATAGGAGACTTCAGACTCACTAGTAGTTCTGCGTGGACTTCGACGTTTAGCTTGGTACCTCACCTACGATCTTCTACCCTTGGGAGGGTCTTGTAGATAGTCAGGCTTCTCAGCCTTTTCCATTTGTAGTTGTCTTTACTCAGGCATGTTATGCTTTCGTTGCTTGTATGCTCTGTATGTTGCGTCTTGTGACCCCTGTTTGTAATAAATGCTATGTGGCTCTTCTGGGCCTTTATATATATGAGTTGTTGAGTTATGTTGTGATGCCATGTTGTACAGCACATACTTGCATGTTATGCGTACGTGTAATGTGTATTGCTATGTATGGGATCCGACACCTAGTTGTTTATTCTTGGTAGCCTCTCTTATGGGGAAATGTCTCCTAGTGCTTCTACTGAGCCATGGTAGCTTGCTACTACTCTGGAACACATGGGATGATCGGCATGTGTCCTTCTTGGCTGTTGTGTCTGTCCCTATGGGGAAATGTCATGCGATGCTTACCAAAGTCTTGCTAGCTTACTACATCCCGGTTTCACTCGCTGCTGATCGACACGTGCATTGCTGGGTCATGTATGCATGTCCCTGTAAGTTAGTGCCACCTTGGGTTTACGACTAGTCATGTCGGCCTGGGTTCTCTGTCATATGGATGCTAGTGACACTATCATATACATGAGCCAAAAGGCACAAACGTTCCCGAGCCATGTATGGTGGCACCTGCGGGGATACCGTGCGTGAGGTCGCAAAGTGATATAATGTGTTACATGCTAGATCGGTGTGACTTAGGGTTGGGGTCCTAACAACTTTGGTATCAGAGCCTGACTACCTATAGGATTACCAAGTCAAACTAGTCGAAGTCGTGTCTAGAAATGGTTTAGTTATATAAGGGAATTGATTATGGAAGGGAATGTAAGGCTCTTTTTACTCCTTTACCTTATGTCCTTCTGATCTGAGTCACCCTCTCTTTTCCTACCGGGATTAAGAACTAGGCTTCTCATCTTTCTATTAGAATCACGTCTTACTAATCCGTAGACTTATAGGAATGTTGGATTCAAGTCTCAGTTTAGTTTCTAGTACTTCCATGTGCTATAGTTGTTCTCAGAACCTTGAAATTGTGATGATTGAGTGGTTATGCCACCATTTTTTCAGGATGTCTCAAACTTTTTTGAGCATTTACAGCCGTTGTTCTGTCCGAGTCATCCCAGGTTTCTAAACAATCTGATGCATTTGCAAATCTTTCCTCCTTGTCTCGATGTCCTTTTAAGCCAGATTAACCACACTAATTGCTAAGTTGAGGTACTCCATCGCCTCGACATATATGTTGAAGCTATTATTATTATGACACTAGGGTATCCTATAGAACCACCTAGTAATCTAGCAATGCTTCATATTCCTAGTGCGATAATTCCGGCCATCAATCCTAGAAGCATCTCGTGATGCCATTAGTTAGTAGGCATTCTATTACTGGATTCTTGACCCAAGATTGACTCTACTTACCTCCTTTGACAGTGTTTGCTCATTCCTTAGGATATTAGCAACCTTTGTGATAGTCTCCGTGGTCCGTGGTATAACGTTCTTCCAAATACCATGAACCCTCATGGCGGAAATTCTCCTGAACCAAAAGATCACAATAACAGTGCTCTTGATGAGTTCTCTGTTATATTCGTGACTCTGCCAATCCTACCTTTCTACATGGGTTATCCGGAAGAAACGTTTTGAATTTGGTTTGACATATTAATCTATGAATCCACAACTCAGAAAATTATATGCTCCTTCAGTTGTCCATTTCAGTTATATTCCGACCATCATTTATTAGTTGATAGTCAAGAGTATGTGTGCATACTCATCGATGCCTAATACTCTTGTGGTCCGCCAAGCCATTCTATTTCAGAATGACTAGGAGAAACAAACTCCGGTACCTCATCCATTTCTTGGACTGGTCAAAGTAGTTGTATTCCGCAGATCAAAATGCCAATCCAGCTTTTGTTCTTTTGTACCTTGGGGTATTGCCATCTTTATGTAAAGAATGTCATGGGAATTGCACCACCTCCTATGAACTCTCGATACAGTGATACTTCTCACCGTCATCGTTCATTCCTTGGTCTCCGTGTTATTGTAATCAAAGTGCCGCCAAGTGAACTGTGATGTGTGAAATCAATACTCCTATCAACTCTGTTGCTTGGTAGTTAATGGACAATAATCCCATCCTTAGCGTGTTGGTTATTGAATTATCATTCTAAGATAGATTGTGCAACATAGTCCATTTTATTGGTGCATTTTATATCAAGGAGTTAGGATTGTGTCAACCCCTTGCCTATTTGATCACATCATCTTGTCTCGAAAGCAAGATTGCTCCCGAGCTTAATAACATATCGGTGGTTTGTGATTTGCCAAATATCTTCTCGGAAGTGTTACCAGGTTGTTCCCAGACTGTTATGCTCAGCTTGTGATCAAGTTGGTTTCTTGTAAACCACCCCTTCTCCAAGAATTTGTGTTGGATATCCTAAGCTAGTTGGTTAAGCTAAACAACAACTTGGAGAGTTGGAAGATGGAAGCTTGTCCAACTTAGTTCATCATTAAGGGATATCTTTGTGTGTGTGTGTGTGTGTTGAAGAAAGATGATATCTTTATTGATTGGTCCTTGTGATCAATTGTTGGACCTAATTTCTTACCCAAATCTTTGATTTGCGTATGGGATATCATCAAATCAAATCAGAATGAACGATGTTCGTAATGTTGTCTTACTCACGGTTGTCCCTCAAGCATACACCATTATATCTTCTGGGTCTGACCAATACTATTGCCTTGTTCACACAGTTGTGGAATTCCATCTTCATGGGAATCTTGATGACTTGTTGTTGAGCTCATCAAGAACATTTTATCTTCTCCATGATTCATGTTGAACATTAAGCTAGTGTTTGAAACTTTGTAAACAATGCCTTCATGTTCCATTCATGAGGTATATGTTTGGATGAGAGAAGTGGCTTCCTCTAGTTCATGTGTATCTGATTTAAGTTGTTGTCGTGAATTTGAGAAAGCTTGTTTTTACTTCCTCTGGAATCATCCCAAATGCATGTGTGAAGTATTCTATGGTTTGATAGACTGATCATCTTCATTCGTATGTATCCCTAGCACACCAAGCCACTGATTGAATTGTTCAAGGATAATAAGTTCTAGGTGCTAGTCCTGAAGGTACCAGACGGATTTGTACAAGATCTGTTATCCTCGATGATGGTTCCCAGCTAGAACTCGGTAGTGTTTTGTTGTAAGACTTCTATGTGGAAATGCTTGTCTTGGACAACGTGTTCACATGTATGTAGCAGAACCAGCTCATGATTTGGAGCTTGCTATCGTAGTTCAATTCTCGAGAATCTCGCAACAACATCTCGTCGATTGGTGTTGCAACTTTTCCTTTCAAACATGCTGAGTCTGAAGTATCCTATCACCAATCGGATCTGAATCCCAGGCAGATATGATGGTTGGAACATTCCCAACATTTGCATTTTGTCCCAGCTTGCACCGCCATTGTGCCAATTTTCCATGGGTTTCCTTCTTAGTAATTGTTGTTCAGGATCATCTTCAAAAGTGGTCCTACCATGGGTCCCATCCATTTCGAATGATAAAAAAAATCACTCATTGTGTTGTCTTCAACAAGGTAGTCCACATCATCCATCCTAGTCCAAGTATGTCATTCTCTCGCACTCCTTCAAATGATCAATTGTGATTTTCCTTAGGCTAGTATAAAGAGTTTCAATGATCTTTGAATTAAAAGTAATTCTTTTTTCCATTTCAAAGAATAATTCTACAAGTCGCCTTCTCTAAGGTGCCCCGATATGGAATTATAGCAATTCATTTCCTTGCTAGTCTGAAACCATGCACCATCTTACTTAAACATGGAATTGTTGCTTACCAATTTGAACCTCCGTCATCTGTTCTTCCATCCCTCCTGATGTGTGTTTGGACGTCTCAGCTCAAGAGGTGTTCTATGTCTCATTCTGTGAGTTGATCGTCAGTTGCTTGATCTTCAAAAAGATCGATTCTTATAGAGTTTTTCCTTTCCTCTTGTTGTCATGTTGGATGGAGTTCTCAGAGCAAGACGTTGAGACAAAGAAGATGATTGGATCAACGTTCTTATGAAGTGCAACCTGGATCGTGAAGATTGTGTTAGCTTCGTGTCCCCTCTGTCTTCTTACCTCACGTCTTGAATCTCGGGACGTGATTCTTGTTTAGTGGAGGTGAGTTATCACAGCCCTAGCTCAGCTCATGTTGTCTTTGCTTGATCATCATGTCAAGATGTTTAAAATTCAAATGATTTTGAATGGGGATGTGCAAACCCTAGCACCAAATGAATTCAAATAGGTTCAAATAAAATCATTTTCAATGAACCCAAAATTCCCTTTGAAAATCTTCATGATTTCTCATAAAGGTGAAAACCTCTGCCAAAAATGATGAACATATTTCTAGGTCATTCCTGGATTTTTTGAATCAAATCATAATGTATTTGAATTAGGGCATTGAATTCTATAAATATTTTAAATGCTCCAAATATTCTGGAATCACTTGAGGGCCTCTGGAATAATTTAGTTAGTGCCCATAAATATTTTCAGAATTTAATAAAATGATTTAGTCCTAAATCTAAATCAAAACAGATAGGAAATAAATAGAAAACAGAAACAAAAGAAAAAAAATAGAGAAGAGAGAGGAACCTTACCTGCACTTACCTGGCCCAGCACTGTGCAGCCCATCCGGCCCACAGTGCTAGTCATCGCCTACCTCGCACCAGAAGGACGCGAGGCGTGTGGTCGCAATGCGCCGCGCCACCTTCCTCACTGCCTGCCTGTCCCTCGGCCGACGCGTCTAGATAGCACCACGTTCTCCCCTGGACCACCTCGGCCTCTCACTTGGCCTCTCTCGTGCCTCTCTGCTCCTCTGCTCTCCTTCTCCCGTTGATGTCGAGCGCCATGCAACGCGCTGACCAACACCACAGCGGCCACCGGCCACCCCACGCCTCGCCGACGCGCCCAGAAGCTCCGCCACTTCGTCCTCAACCCCTCACCAAGCCACGCCCCTCCAGAATCCCTCGAACATCCTCACCGAGCTCGTCTTCAACCTCCCGATGCTGAGATCACCTCCGCCGCCCCTCTCGCTCTGGACCTCCTCCGAGCTCACCGTCTGCACTGCTGCAATCTATGTGAGCCACTGACCCTAACCCCCCCCCCTTTTCTGTGCTCTATTGCACACCGTAGCTATCATTCCATCGGAAACCGAACCATGTCGCCGCCCGATCTTCTCACCCTCGTGGCCACGGTCACCGCAACTCCCAACCGAGCACACCCACGTGCCTACCTCGTCGCGCAGGTGCCGTAGGAACCAAGCACGCCACCCCACGGCCACCACAACCCTGTTCCCTAGTGCACCTGAACTCCGACCGCCGCCGAGGTCGATGTCGTGCTCAACTCCGGCTGCCTCAGCCCCTCCTGCTTGCATAGGGAGATGCGGAGCACTTCCAGCAGCACACAGAGCCCCTCCGCCGCTCTTTTGGTCGCCGAAGGGCGAAACCCGAGCCCTCCGCCGCGCCTGCTGTCGCCGACGACGAGCCACCGACGGGTTTGACCCTGCTGACCAGGGGTTTGACCTCCCATGTGTCACTGACATGTGGGCCACTCCCCACTGACACTTTTAGTTAGGATTAATTTAGCACTAGTTAATAGGGTTAGTTATATGAGTCACTGGCTGATGGGTCCCACATGTCAGGTTTAACCCTAGCCGCCCAGTTGACCCGCTGATGCAACTGTGATGTAATGCTGATGCAATAAAGCATTTTCTGGATTTAGTTTATTTTTAATAACCAGGAAATTCCAGAAAATGTTATAAACTTCAAAAAGTCATAGAAAATAAACTATAACTCAGAATGAAATAAATTATATATAAAAAATTATCAGAAAAATCCAATCTATCCATTGGTACTGGTTTCATGCATGACAAAGCAACTTAACCTTGTTGTATACATCAAAACAAGTTCATGCACTTTGTAAATTCATAACTTGAGTTTGAATTTGAACCCTTGGTTCAAATAAGCTCAAATCCTTCTGGTTTTAGTTGCATTAGCTCAAATCACAGCATATTGCCATGTAATGATCATGCATCATACTGTTGCATTGCATTGATTGTGTTTCTTCTTTGTTTGTCGGTGCTTGTCCCCTCTCAGTAGACGTGGTTTCGACGATGATTTCGTTGACACCAGCTATATTATCTTTAGAAGTGCCAGGCAAGCAACCCCCCTTGAGAATTCCAATACAATTCCACTCTCTTGCTCCTACTCTCTTTTACTGCATTAGGACAACAATGATTCAACTATTACATGATGCGGTAGTTGAACCCCTTTCCTCTGCATGACTTGTCTTTGCCACGGTAAATAGTTGAAACTCGCTAGCATGAGTAGGAGTTGTTTGAGCCATGATGTGCCTACTCATTTATGCTTGCTTGTCATGCCTGCTATTGTTAGAGTTGTGTCAGGTCTGATTCATCAGGGATAAATTGGAATGTGGTCATCATGTCCTACTGTTGAGAGCTAAGTGTGTGAACACGATTTGGTAAAGGTAGCGGTGAGAGGCCATTTAGGAGTACATGGTGGGTTGTCTCATTGAAACCGTCCTCATGAGTTGAGTTCTGTGTTTGTGATCCAAGAACAGCTACTACCACACATTGGGCCCTGAAATATGACCCCGCTTGACTTATTAACCCCCATGTCCTTTGTCCAGGAGTTGCAAGTAGTTTCTGGTGTTTGTAGTATGCTGGAGGCCATGCGTAGCGCTGACCGGAGGGGTGGGCCATGATGCGGTAGGCAAGTGGCTCAGTGTACCGAGTCGCCTGTTTGGTGCCTCGAGAACCCTGCACACATCGTTCGGGGTCGTAGTAGAAACCTCGGTCGGACTCCCTATGGATGGAACCTGAATAGGCGATAAACTTGGACTAGAGACTTGTCTGGTTAGTTAGGTCGTGGTGTACACCCACGTCGGCTTTCACTTGAAGTCTGCCGAGCACATGTTGTGTGCACACGCTAAGTGGTGGAAACATGTGTGAGGATGTACACCTCTGCAGGGTTATAAATGATCTATTCGAATAGCCACGTCCGCGGTAATGGACTATTGGGTTGCTTATGTAGTTCATAGACAAGTGAAAGTGGATACTCTAAAATGCACAAGATAGGCATGAGTGCGATGGATGGCCTTCTCGTGGGGAGACGAGAGCGGATCCATAGTGGTGTATTGATATGGTGAATATGTGGACTCATGTGCGCCACCTCAAAAGAGTTACCAGCAGTCGTAGTACAGGATAGCCACTAAGTTAAAGCTGGCTTGCTGCAGTTAAACTCCACCACCCCCTTTGTTGATACTGATGCATATGTAGCTAGTTTTGATGTAAGTCTTGTTGGGTACATTTGTACTCACATTTGCTTAATTTATGTTTTTGCAGAGGAGACTTCAGTCTCACTAGTAGTTCTGCGATGGACTTCGACGTTTAGCTTGTTACCTCAGCTACGATCTTGTACCCTTGGGAGGGTCTTGTAGATAGTCAGGCTCAGCCTTTTCCATTTGTAGTTGTCTGTACTCAGACATGTTATGCTTTCGTTGCTTGTATGCTTTGTATGTTGGGTCATGTGACTCCTGTTTGTAATAAATGCTATGCGGCTCTTCTAGGCCTTTATCTATATGAGTTGTTGTGTTGTGATGCCATGTTGTACATCACATACTTGCATGTTATGCGTACGTGTAATGTGCATTGCTATGTGTGGGATCCAACACCTAGTTGTTTATTCTTTGTAGCCTCTCTTATGGGGAAATGTCTCCTAGTGCTTCCACTGAGCCATGGTAGCTTGCTACTGCTCCGGAACACATGGGATGATCGGCATGTGTCCTTCTTTGCTCCTGTGTCTGTCCCTACGGGAAAATGTCGCACGATGCTTACCGGAGTCCTGCTAGCTTGCTACAGCCCGGTTTCACTCGCTGCTGATCGACACATGCATTGATGGGTCATGTATGCATGTCCCTGTAAGTTATTGCCACCTTGGGTTTACGACTAGTCATGTCGGCTTGGGTTTTGTGTCATATGGATGCTAGCAACACTATCATATGCGTGAGCCAAAAGGCGCAAATGGTCCCAGGCCAGGTAAGGTGGCACCCGTGGGGATACTGTGCATGAGGCCGCAAAGTGATATGATGTGTTACATGCTAGATCGGTGTGACTTAGGATCAGGGTCCTAACACATTAAGCGCGTGGACCCTACGGGTTCGAGAACTATGTAGACATGACCGAGACACCTCTCCAGTCAATAACCAATAGCGGAACCTGGATGCCAATATTGGCTCCAACATATTCTATGAAGATCTTTATCGGTCGAACCGTTATGACAGCATACGTAATTCCCTTTGTCCATCGGTATGTTACTTGCCCGAGATTAGATCGTCGGTATCTTCATACCTAGTTCAATCTCTTTACTGACAAGTCTCTTTACTCGTTCCGTAATACATCACCTCGTTTCTAACTCCTTAGTCATTTTCTTGCAAGCTTAATTATGATGTGTATTACCGACAGGGCCCAGAGATACCTCTCCGATAATCTGAGTGACAAATCTAATCTCGATCTATGCGAACGCAACAAACACCTTCGGAGATACCTGTATATCATCTTTATGATCACCCAGTTATGTTGTGACGTTTGATAGCACACAAGGTATTCCTCCGGTATCCGGGAGTTGCATAATCACACAGTCGAAGGAATATGTATTTGACATGAAGAAAGCAATAGCAATAAACTGAGCGATGATTATGCTAAGCTAATGGATGGGTGTTGTCCATCACATCATTCTCCTAATGATGTGATCCGGTTATCAAATGACAAAAAATGTCTATGGTTAGGAAACCTTAACCATCTTTGATCAACGAGCTAGTCTAGTAGAGGCTTACTAGGGACATGGTATTTGTTTATGTATTCACACATGTATTTAGGTTTCCAATCAATACAATTATAGCATGAATAACAAACCTTTATCATGAATAAGGAAATATAAAATAACAACTTTATTATTGCCTCTAGGGCATATTTGCTTCAGTCTCCCACTTGCACTAGAGTCAACAATCTAGTTCACATCGCCATGTGAATAACACCCATAGTTCACATCGCCATGTGATTAACACCCATAGTTCACATCGCCATGTGACTAACACCCAAAGGGTTTACTAGAGTCAATAATCTAGTTCACATCACCATGTGATTAACACCAAAAGAGTAATAAGGTTTTGCAAAAAGAACTTGAAACACATTATCCATATAAATTTTAGCATTATCAACTTGCCCATCTATGTATCCCCTTTGATTTCCGACCACAATCCAAGAATATTGTTGATTAACATCATTGAAAACTTGTTGGAATATATCTAAAACAAGGATTTCCTTTTTAAGGTTCTCATCAAAAAATTGATTATTTCGAAGCAAATGTCTCAACATATAATCACTATTATAAAGGATCTCATTTATCAGCGGTTTTCATGGCTCATACCATAAAGATCAAAAATTTCCCTAGCTTCCCATACTATATAGTCAAATTCATTCATAAGAATAAGGGTAGCTAACCTTTTATCTATAGGACCCTTTATAATGGGTAGCTCAAAAAACAATCTATGCAAAGTAGGGTGGATACGGATAAATCTATTTTCAAGTTTCAGAACTAGTGTTGAAATAGCTTCCACATAAGATTTAGTTCTTTTAAGTATAGGAGCATCATTAAGAGTCAAATTTCCAACACGATTGAAAAATTCTAGGATATGTTCTTACCCATGACATTACCTTGCCCCAAAACCAAAGTTTTAGCATCCAGATTGCCAGATCGTCCAATTTTAGGAGTTAGGCCATCATTTTTTTCTGCCATACCAAAGTCACTCATGATGACAAGTTCAAGCAAATAAGAGATTTGACAAGAAAAAGGCGAATGAAAAAGAGGGCGAATAAAATGGCATTTTTTGTGAAGTGGGGGAGATGAAAATGAGAGGATGGCAAATAAAGTAAATTGCGGGGAGATGAGATTTGTGATTAGGAATCTAATATATGTTGATGATGTCTCCCCAGCAACGACGCCATAAATTCCTTTTGATGTCGCTTGAACTACGTTGGTATTTCCCCAAAGAGGAAGGGATGATGCAGCACAGCTATAGTAGGTATTTCCCTCAGTTATGAAACCAAGGTATCGATCTAGTAGGAGAACCAGGGAACACTATGTAAATGGTACCTGCACACAAAGAACAAATACTTGCAACCCCACGCGTAAGAGGGGTTGTTAGTCCCTCCACGGTAAAAAGATAGATAAGTTTGTGGTAGATTGGATAAATATCTCTCGATAAAACGCGAATAAAATAAGTAATAAAAAAGTGCAACAAGGTATTTTGGGGGTTTTGGAATAATGTATCTGAAAATAAAAGCGAATAAAAATATATCTCAAAGCAAAATATGATAAAGAATAGACCCCGGGGCCGTAGATTTCACTAGTGGCTTCTCTCGAGGAAATAGCATACGGTGGGTAAACAAATTACCGTTGGGCAATTGATAGAAGATCGAATAATTATGACGATATCCAAGGCAATGATCAATATATAGGCATCACATCCAAGACTAGTAGACCGACTCCTGCCTGCATCTACTACTATTACTCCACACATCGACCGCTATCCAACATGCATCTAGTGTATTAAGATCATGGAGAAACGGAGTAATGCAATCAGAACGACGACATGATGTAGACGATATCTATTCATGTAGGAATAGCCCCCATCTTGTTATCCTTAATAGCAACGATACATGCGTGTCTTTCCGCCCCTTCTGTCACTGGGAAAGAACACCGCAAGATCGAACCCATCACAAAGCACCTCTTCCCATGGGAAGAAAAATCGATCTAGTTGGCCTAATTAAACAAAAAATTCGAAGAAGAAATATGAGGCTATAAATAATCATGCATATAAGAGATCAGAAGAAGACTCAAATAATATTCATGGATATAGATCTGATCATAAACTCAAAGTTCATCAGATCCCAACAAACACACAGCAAAAAGAGTTACATCAAATAGATCTCCAAGAGAATATTGTATTGAGAATCAAAAGAGAGAGAGGAAGCCATCTAGCTACTGCCTACGGACCCGTAGGTCTATGGTGAACTACTCAGGCATCATGGGAGAGGCACCAATGAGGATGATGAACCCCTCCGTGATGGTGTCTAGATTGGATCTCGTGGTTCTGGAACTTGCGGTGGCCGGAATTGTGTTTCGTCACCCCCTCTAGGGTTTGGTTTGTGCAGCATCGAACCAATTATGGGAAATGCACTTCCAGTCATCTCTCAAGATATTTGGTTCGATGTTCCTGATCTTTTCATTCGGAACCTGGCTTGTGCAGCTGACAACCCTCAATCATTGAAGTCATATGCTCCATGGATCATGTTTGCAATCAAGCAGCTCATCAATGAGAAATTCTTCTAGGCTTATATTCTGAAAGTATTCGTGCCACCAGTACGTGACACTCTCCGTATGGTGATGGATATTGGAAAAGGGAAGGAACCTGTTGATGTTGCTGCCACTGCATCCGTTTCTGAAAATGCTCCGAAGATTAAGGAAGCCAGAGTTGAAATCCATCATAACAAAATTCCCTCTCTGTATGAGATCTGTATTCGTAAACAACAAGCTTTGGAGAGCCACATCAAACTGGATCGAAAGGAAAAGCTAGAGTTGATGACTGAGCTGAATTTACTTCATAATCATACTCGTTGAATCCTTATGTATGGAAGGAAGCTAAGAGTCGCTCCTGGACTCTGCTGAGACAACATTATTCTCGCAAGCATATGCTTGCCAAGGGAATCAAGAAGTATGACTCCCTAGACTTACTTGTTGTTCCTCTCATCTGAAGACAAACTCTTGTGCTCCCACAGCGTTCTGCTTCAATAGACCTGCTGTTTGTCGGACATGATGAAGATATTGTAGATATAGCCGGTACTCTTCTCTACAAGCCAGATGTTCATCGCACCAAGTGATCCAGAGCCCATTCTACCACTCCTGCTTCGGCCATGACCTTTCCTCGCTCTTCGAATTCTGATTCGATGAGTGGTTTTAATTCTGATTATGAGGACTCTCCAGAAGAGTAGTTCCCCGTATGTGCTCTCATTCCTTTTTGACACTTGTTGACAAAAGGGGGAGAATAACATTGAGTGATAGTTTATCGGGTTTTTGTAGGGTGTCTTATTCGCCATTTGGTTTTCCCTCGAAAAATTTGCTTGATGAAGTTAACGCACCGCTTGTGGTGTTGAAATACTCGGTCGCCGTTGGGGATATAACCCCAATTTACTTTATGTTGTCAAATAATAAATTCCTTGGAAACTGTTAGTATGGAGGGCACCCGTGGATACGGTTAGCCATGGAAAGTGAAAGTATGGTGGAAAAAGGAATAAACTTTATTTTCTATTTGGGAGCCACCTATGATATATCTAGCATGGAAAGTGTTGGGAGCTCTAAGTCGTTTTCGTTGGTGGGAAAAGTATGCCTCTCAAAATGTTTTTATCTCTGAATTTTCACTTTGAGCTCTGGCACCTCTACAAATCCCTACTTCCCTTCGCGAAGGGCCTTTCTTTTACTTTATGCAATTTTGATTTTTAATTTGAATCTCCATCTTCTCTTATAAAGCACCAACTAGGGGGCACTATGATCATACTTGAGCATTGGGTGTAGCTAATATGCGAGTGTGTTTCATGAATGGATCAATGGTTGAGCATGATGGGCTAAGGATAACTTATTTTAGTGTTGATATTTTGGAAGACATGGTTGCTTGTTGGTATGCTTGAGTATTTAAGTCCCCATGCCAAAACTAGACTATTGCTTTGAACCATATAAAAGTCCAAATGTCCATGCTATAAAGAAAAGAATATGAGATGACATGTTAGGCATCATTCCACATCAAAATTTTTGTTTTTTTCATTTACCTACTCGAGGACGAGCAGGAATTAAGCCTGGGGATGCTGATACATCTCCAACATATCTATATTTTTTTATTGTTCCATGTTGTTACATTATCATTCTTGGATGTTTTATAATCATTTTATATCATTTTTTGTACTAACCTATTGACATAGTGCCAAGTGCCAGTTGTTGTTTTTTGCATCGCATGAAATCAATATCAAACAAAGTCCAAACATCGTGAAACTTTTTGTGGGTTTTTTATGGACCAGAAGACCACCAATGGGCCAGAGCAGCACTTGGGGGGTGCCCCAGGGGGGCACAACCCAGGGCGCGCCTGGGGGCCTAGTTGGGTTGTGCCCACCTCAGTGGCCTCCCGCACCCCCTCTTTACCCTATAAATTCACAAATATTCTGAAAACCCTCGGGGAGAACCCTAGATCAGAAGTTTCACCGCCGCAAGGCTCTGTAGCCACCAAAAACCAATCTAGACCCCGTTCTGGCACCCTGCCGGAGGGGGGATCATCACCGGTGGTCATCTTCATCATCCCGGCGGACACCATGATGAGGAGGGAGTAGTCCACCCTCGAGGCTGAGGGTTTGTACCAGTAGCTATGTGTTTAATCTCTCTCTCTTTCTCTCTCTCTCTCTCTCTCGTGTTCTTGAGATGTCACGATATTGATGTATCGCGGGCTTTATTAATATAGTCAGATCACATGGTGTTTTCCCCTCTCTATCTTGTTGTGATGAATTGAGATTTTCCCTTTGAGATTTCGTTGTTATCGGATTGAATACTTTTATGGATTTGAGAACACTTGATATATGTCTTACAATTAAATACTCGTGGTGACAATGGGGTATCATATTGATTCACTTGATATATGTTTTGGCACTCAACTCGTGGATTCCTGAGGTGACATTGGGGTAATCTATGCATAGGGGATGATGCACGTTCTTGTCTTTGTTTCTCCGGTAGAAATCTTAGGACACTCTTTGAAGTTCTTTGTGTTGGATTGAATATTATGAGTCTGAATTGCTTTGGTGTTATTTTTGTACGAACTCTTGGTTAGATCGATCGGAAAGAATAGCTTCATGTTATTTTAGTACGAACTCTAGGATACATTGATCGGAAAGAATAGCTTTGACGTGGTTTCGTACCCTACAAACAATTCCATCTTATGTTCTCCGCTAGATAGGAACTTTGGAGTGATTCTTCATTGCACGTTGAGGGACGGTTATACGATCCAATTATATTAGCACCGTTGAGAGATTGCACTAGCGAAAGTATGGACCCTAGGCCTTGTTTTTAAGCATTGCAATACCGTTTTTGTGCCCATTTACTATTTGCTACCTTGCTGTTTTTATTTATTTAGATTATAAAAATATATTTCTACCATCAATATTACACTTTTATCACCATCTCTTCACCGAACTAGTGCACCTATTCAATTTGCCATTATATTGGGTGTGTTGGGGACACAAGAGATTTCTTGTATTTGGTTGCAGGGTCATTTGAGAGAGACCCTCTTCATCCTACGCCTCCCACGGATTGATAAACCTTAGATCATCCACTTGAGGGAAAATTGCTACTGTCCTACAAAACTCTACACTTGGAGGCCCAACATGTGTCTATAAGAATAAAGTTGCATAGTAGACATAAAAGGCCCAAGACCCGGAGATGGCGCATAACCCGGAGGTGTGAGCCGCCCAATGGCGACTTGCCTAGCAAGGCAAGGTAACTTAGAACCAGAGCCGGTCACATTGTATGATCCGACATGGACTCTTGTAAGCCCAAGGCCTCGACCTGTGTATATAAAGGCGAGACCCTGCGGCGAGTAAACTTAAGTTACAATCGATCAATAGCTAGGTTAAGCGATTTTGCTCCCTTGTAATCGATACTCAATCAATACAACATAAAGTAGGAAGTAGGCTTTTACCTCGTCAGTGAGGGCCGAACCTGGGTAAACTCGTGTCTCTCGTCCCGCTCAACCCCTTTAAGTTAATCACCATAGACATGGCCTCACACCTAAGTCCTTTCATGAGGGCATCTGCCGTTACAAAACCACGACAGTCGCCATGTAATGTTAATAACCCCCCTGCAATGTTATTTGCTTCGCTCTATCTGTTTGCAGGTACCATCGAAAGTTTTTCTTGAAATGATTATCCTCGATAATTATCTGTTATACAGGGAAAAACATTTGCTCATCAAAGAAGAATAGGAAATCATCAAGTGATGATACTAAGGGGGAGAAGTATTTTGAGTACTAAAAAGAATTATAACTGTTGTGGTTGGATATGCTATGAATGTTATCCTTCATTATCAAACCTTGCAGGAAGAGAAAGTTAGTCTAAGCCTTAATGCCTTATGATGTGAAGGCTATATGTTTGACTGATAGAGTGTTTTCCCTCGCAGCTATCCCTTCTTTTATCTTCTGTATCACAGGAAAACCATGTCTGAAGCATATACACTCCGAGCAACATATTCTTATCTTATCCCGATCTGAATATATCGAGTATCTAACATGCAGGAAACCTACATATCGTGTGGATTCATATTCGTGTTCTGAGAAAACCTTCATGTTATATCCTTCTTCACAAATCTTTCAAAGTATATCCTATATCTAATTCCCTTCGAAGATTATGTGACAGGAATCACCTCACACACTATCGACTGCATTTAAAGTCAAGTATAAGATCATTTGTCAATGACACGCATACGAAGAATTACCTCTTCTCCCTCCGATTTTATATTATGCTCTGATGCATATCTTCAGGGGAGCATGTCTTATCTTCATAATTATCGCTCGTCTCTATTATCCTTCGCATTACATTCCATTCATTATGTATCCTTCGCTATGATTTGTTTTGTCAACAATCGTCCAAAAAGGGGGAGATTGTTGGTGCAATATTTGCCTACCTTGTGTTTTGGATATTGTTGATAGAAACAGGTATGGACTGATTTGTTTGCTAGTGCATATAGAGAGAAATAGTCCATACAGAACCGAAGAGAATGTTGCCACCGGTGCTAAATTCGAGGAACTTCACCGAAGTATATCTGCGTTGCAGAGAAGAACGAGCTATATTAGATGAAGTAGTGAATACGAGATGTTTGATGTGAAGGAATTATCCCCTCAAACATTTACTGTTGAAGCAAAGCATATGTTTTGGTATGGTCGTCCGAAGATATTGACTGCACCGAATGGAAGTCAAAGACAAAGTGAAGATGTAGTATTCATTTTGTTGTGCTTCTTTCACTTATTTGAGTCATAGGACCTCCGTACTATTAAGAGGGGTATAGATTCTCGAAGCTTAAATCCGTTGTGATGCTTAGCCAAAACCTATGAAAGTTTCGAGAGAAATATCTTTATGTTCCGAGCAAATACTTGCCAGCAAGAGTCTGTGATCTTCTTCGCTGCGAGAGATTTGTCTCAGACCTAGGAGTTAGCATTACTTGCGCCAAAAGTATGTTACCGTTGCGCTCAAATCCGACCGTTGGACTAATGTCATTCAGCCATTGGCTGCCCTCGATGTCCAATTTGGTCTTTTCCCATCATGGAAGGCTGCGGCTATAAATAGCCACCCCGCTCCAACATTGTCCATTGGCTGCTCTGCTTGAGATTACCGAGAACATTGATTTGAGCAACCCCTCTCTGAGTGATTTGAGTTTAAGATCCACCGAGATAAAATCAAGAGCCCAAACTTAGACAGTGTTTTAGCATCACAGTAGTTCTGAGTTAGAGTTCTTGTACCTATTACTGTTGAGAGCTGCGCACTCTCTAGACAGATAGGATTCGACTCGAGTGTTGAAGGGTTGTTGTGTTCACCGAGCTAGATCTTTAGCAACCAAGAGTGACTGAGGTTCATGAAGGTCGACCGAAGGTTTGGAGATCACCGACAAGGATCTACCATGAGTGAAATCAACTTGAGTCTGATCAGCTCTGCGTTGAAGGAGAATAGGGTGAAGATAGTTTATCTTCCGTGCTCAATCACAGCCCCTCCAACCAGACGCAGACCTTTGGCAGAAGGGTGAACTGGTCTACCAAATCTTATTGTCTCCATCGAGCACCTCTGGTTCATTCTACTTCACTGCAACTCCTTCAGCAGTTTTCATTCATGCTATGTGTCGATAGTTTATCTGATCATTATCTTTTGTTGTATTTTCCTTTCGCTTTATCATTCCATTCTGTTGTCAACTTTGGATATCATTGTGTTCATTCTGTTTCATTCTCATCACTTGTATTTAGTCGTCACTATCCTATTCCTCGGTTCACCTGTGATATTATACCATCGTATTATTTCCCTGTGCGCATCATGTTGTGTCTCATTTTACTACATCTGTTTGCATGTTGCATTACTCTCATCGTAGTTAAACTTGTGATTTCCCAAGCTTGTACTGTTATCACTGCTTTCATCGAAGAATATGCCTCTGATGAAGAAGATTGATTCAGCTCATTTCCTTCGTTACTTTATTCCGCTGTTGTGATTGAGATCAGTTCCAAAACATTCGAAAGAATTTTTGAATCTTCCATTCACCACCCCCTCTAGTCGATATACTCTCGGTCCTAACACCCTAGTATCCACTATGTTCGTAGATTGATGTTGCTATGATTTTGCTACGCTTAATGCTTGTCACTAGGGACCCGAGTGCCATGATTTCAGATCTAAACATATTATGTTTTCATGAATATATATGATTTCTTAATCCTATCTGCTAGTTATATGCACTTGTTATTGTTTTGAACCATAGACCCCAAAGTGACAATAATTGGGATACTCTCCGGTGATGACTATAATTAGAGAAGTTTATGTATTCACCATGTGTGTTTTTTGAGTGGTTACCATAGAACCCCCCCCCCCACACACACACACACAATATTCACCATGTGTTAATGCATTGATCCGGTTCTCCATCAAAATGAGGTTGTAATTACCCTTAGATTTCCTTATGGACCCTGCTGCCACGGGAGGTTAGGACAAAAGATGGCATGCAAGTTCTTATTATAAGCACATATGACTATATACGGAATACACGCATACATTGAATTGATGAATTGGAGCTATTGTGTATCGCAAGGTTGTTACTGTTACATGATGAATGTCATCCATACGAATATACATCATTGATCCAATGCATATGCTTTGCTCATATCGTCTTAGCTAAGTTGCTACTGTTACAATGACGACATAACTACTACTGTCACTTCTGTTACTATTGTTACTACTACCGCCACTATCAAACTATCATACTACTTTGCTACTAAACACTTTGCTGCAGAGAAATAACTTTCCAGGTATGGTCGAATTGACAACTTAGTTGCTAAGGCTTATAAATATTCCTACTAAAAACTTCACCATTTTCCTCGAATACATGTATAGAATATCAAGTATATCACTACTTCTGGTATGCCAAAACGTCTGGCCTAGAGGCGATTGAATACATGTATAGAGTCTTGCGTGTATGCGGATGATGGAAATTTAAGCCCTTGTTTGATTCGGATGGCGCCGCATTTGTTGCCTAAACGACATCTCTTCACCGATTTTACTCAACTTTGGCAATGGGAAGCTGACATCTAGCCAGCTTTTCCTAGAACTTGGTGACGGCAACCATGACCGTAACGAGGCCAGTAATGTTCACCTAGATCCATTTTAGTCTCTAAAACAGATGTTTTGGGAACAATGTCATATTGCTTTGCAGATTTGATGATCAATTGCATACACTTTGACAATTCTTAGTTATTTACTATTCCAATTTGAAGCTATTGTGGTATTATTTAGTTCATGCACAGGGCTAAAGGTTTAACTCAAAGTCGTATTATATATACTGGAGTTAGTGCCAAAAAATTCCATATATCTCCATTTGTTTTTGAAAGCCTGGGCATTTAGTGTTCAAGGTAAATGGAAGCAAACAATTTTACATGTGCATGCCACTTTTTCAAATATAACTATTGTTGAACGGCTGAACTATCGAAACTTTTCACTTATATTCAAAAGTTAATGCAAACACAGTTCAGGTGCCAAGTAAACTGATTTGGTTTCAGTCGTGTAACTTGGGGGAGGAGGTGGGATAGAGACGGGTCAGGGAGAAGATGGAATATGGAGAAGAAAGAGAAAGGGATGAAGTGTGTGTGTTTTTACGATAACATGATAAGTGAGTGTTTTGTGCTTTTTCAGTCGACAATGATTGTTTTTAGTCATTCCCATGTAAATTCGAATGACAAAGTCTAATTTTTTTCTTGGGTCTTAATTCCTTCTTTCTAATGCATGTGGATTGATGTACATAAAAGTGAATATTATGTCTTATTCAGTTTTATTTAGATTAATTCTAATGTGCCTTCCACTTGCACAACTAGAACTGACATCTAGAGTCCATGAGCCCATAACAAAGTATTGTGTTGTGCATAGGTAAAACTTTGCAATATATCCTTGTGGTTCGGTATTGTGTTTAGATGTTGTTCAATAATGCTAAACTAATAGTTAAGAGGTGAAAAGTTGAAGTGATTTATTTTTATTTTTGTGAAAGAAATTCTTGGGGAGCATAATAGGCTGCCTATCCGTTCGGAGCAAAATCAGGTACACCAAATTTGATCACAGTGCTACCGAATAAACTCCAAAATTCCATCACCTTAATTATTTGAGAAGTAATAATCAATATTTCCCTCACTAGGATTATGTAATAGATTTATGATTTTTATATGAAAAGTTAGGAAGGCACAATGTTTCCCTCAAGATGCATATGCTCGTAAAATGACTTAGATAGTTAATTTTTGGGAAAAACTTCTGATTTAATCATTTTCAATCATGACACTGTACCGAACAGTAGAAATAATAAGACTAGGCCGACCAACGATGGGTCACACCTTCATGTGGCTGGCCACAGAATTTGATTCCACGATCGAGCGGACTAGGGAGTGGGGGCCTGTGATTTATTATTATTTTTTCTCTCGTTTAAACACACGGGCATGTTTGCTAGTAGTACCTAAAATAGAATCGACAAAATTCAAGGTAGGGCGAGCGCCCAACCTCGCCCTACCGGGAGCTCTGCCCCTATATATGATACTGCTGACGTGGGCTTCCAACGCCACCACTATTTTTAAAAAGTGTTGCCATATCGATGGCGTCGAGTGTCCACGCCGGCAAGGCCAGTTTTGTCACATCATATCTAGGCTTTTCTGCACTAGTGTGAACACGTGTAAAGAAGATTCACATTTATATGTTTGAAGAGGATGTTGCATGTGTCTCTTGCAAAGGTGCACTTGACATGGTGATGTATGTAGGATGCCCCACATCAAAAACTGACTTGCCTATTTTACTGGACAATCAGTGGTGTCTTTGACATGACCATTTATAGTTCGTCCAATCTATGTTCCCACTCTAAACCCCTGCCACTCCAAACCTAATGATGCAGTTGCCGACACCCTCTCCGGTTAGCCTTCATCGCCTGGCACCGTTCACTCTCTCTCATGCCCCTTCCCATAATCCTTCCTCTTCTACCTTTCCTCCCTCTCATCACTGATCCGGTGCTCGGAGAGAGTCTGACACCGCAACCATCTTTGTGCGTCGTGTTGATGTAGATCAATGGGCATCGTCTGTCACCCGTCCTTCTATGGGAGGCAGTGCCACTTGATGCAGACGCTCCTACCTAGCGTCACTGCACCTCCCCTTCCCCCTCTCGGTCGTTCTCACCGCGTCATCGTTGGCATACCCACTTCACTATCGTAGACCCGACATGTGCTTCCTAGTTCTTTTGTCGCGCCAGTGACCATGGTGAGGTGAGCTCCATTCATTTCTATTGATGTTGTAACTTTAGGTTTTCTATGCATCTTATGGATGATTCATTGTAATTGTGGTATGGATATTTATATTATTTTGTTATGCATGTTTGAATTCTACTATCCATTTGTATCGTCGATGATGAAAAAAACTGAAAGTGCAACTATCCCTGGGTGGTTTTGGTAATTGCTAACAACATATAACTCATTGAGCTAATGCTACTTAAAGATAAACATTTCAGGAAAGCTCAATGATTGGCATGGCATGGATAGAAAAGTGGATCCCTCAAAATTCTAAGGACAAAGAATTGGCTCAATCTCAAAGCTCGGGACTCTACATCTTTTCATTTTAAGTGATCCAAGATCACATTGAGTCCATAGGAAAAGCCAATACTATTAAGAGGGGATGAGGTGTTGCGTAATGGCTTGCTTGCTCAAAGTGCTTAGTGATATGCTCCAAAGTCCCCAACTACTTTCTCACATCCACATATGTCCCAAACCAAAAGTCAAACTCGGCCCCACCAAAACTTTCTATCCACGCCACCGAGTTCAGTTGACATAGCCACTGCCAGAAACCCTAGTCTTTTCGGTCTCACCGAGATGGGATTGTAATCTCTCTGTTTCCCTTCGTAACGTTTCGGTCAAACAAAGATGAGCGATCGGTCCCACCGAGATTGCAATGCAAACTCTCTGTTTCGCTTTCGTAACATTTCGGTCCAACCGAGATGAGCGAATCGGTCCCCCCGAGTTTGCCTGACCAACTCTCTGTTAGTCCATTACCAAAATCGGTCTCACCGAGTTTGTGTAATCGGTCTCACCGAGATTACGTTATGTCCTAACCCTAACCAAATCGGTCCCACCGAGTTGGCATGTCCGTCCCACCAAAAATCCTAACGTTCACATTTTGAACTAAATCGGTTTGACCGAGTTTCATGATTCGATCCCATCGAGTTTGGTGATTTGTGTGTAACGGTTAGATTTTGTGTGGAGGCTATTTATACCCCTCCACCCACTCTTCATTCGTGGAGAGAGCCATCAGAACATGCCTACACTTCCAACATACATTTTCTGAGAGAGAACCACCTATACTTGTGTTGAGGTCAAGATATTCCACTCCAACCACATAAATCTTGATCTCTAGCCTTCCCCAAGTTGCTTTCCACTCAAGTCATCTTTCCACCAAATCAAAATCCTGTGAGAGAGAGTTGAGTGTTGGGGAGACTATCATTTGAAGCACAAGAGCAAGGAGTTCATCATCAACACACCATCTATTACCTCTTGGAGAGTGGTGTCTCCTAGATTGGCTAGGTGTCACTTGGGAGCCTCTGTCAAGATTGTGGAGTTGAACCAAGGAGTTTGTAAGGGCAAGGAGATCGCCTACTTCGTGAAGATCTACCTGAGTGAGGCAAGTCCTTCGTGGGCGACGGCCATGGTGGGATAGACAAGGTTGCTTCTTCGTGGACCCTTCGTGGGTGGAGCCCTCCGTGGACTCGCGCAACCGTTACCCTTCGTGGGTTGAAGTCTCCATCAACATGGATGTACGATAGCACCACCTATCGAAACCATGCCAAAAATCTCCGTGTCTCCAATTGCGTCTGCACACTCCAAACTCCTCCATTTACCTTCATATGCAATTGTTTTACTTTCTGCTATTATATTCTTAGAATTGCATGTGTAGGTCGATTGCTTGACTTGTGCTAAGTTGCTAAAATCTGCCTAGAACTAAAATTGGGAAATGCTAGATTTTTATTTGGTCAAGTAGTCTAATCACCCCCCCCTCTAGACATACTTTCGATCCTACAAGTGGTATCAGAGCTTTGGTCTCCATTTGCTTTGATTTCCATAGGTTTTGGTGGTCATAGCCTTGGTTTCACAACTTAGGAGAGTATGGCGTCTAGCAAGGGAAATTACCACCATAGATGTCCTTACTTTGATGGTATAAATTTTGCTAGTTGGAAGCATAAGATGAAAATGCATATTCTTGGACATAACCCCACCGTTTGGGCTATTGTGTGTATTGGCTTGCAAGGTGAATTCTTTGATGGGAGAGAACCAAACCGTGAAGCTACCGCGGAAGAGTTGAAGATGCTACAATACAATGCTCAAGCTTGTGATATTCTCTTCAATGGATTATGCCCCAAAGAATTCAACAAAATCAGTCGTCTTGAGAATGCAAAGGAAATTTGGGATACTTTGATTGATATGCACGAAGGTACCGAATCTGTTAAGGAATCCAAATTGGATGTGCTTCAAAGTCATCTTGACAAGTTCAAAATGAAGGATGGTGAAGGTGTCGCTGAAATGTACTCTAGGCTTGCTCTCATCACAAATGAGATTGCCGGCTTAGGAAGTGAAGAGATGACCGATAGATTCATCATCAAGAAGATCATAAGAGCCTTGGATGGAAAATATGATACCGTGTGCACATTGATCCAAATGATGCCCAATTACAAAGATCTCAAGCCAACGGAAGTTATTGAAAGAATTGTTGCTCATAAGATGTCACTCAAGGATAAGGAAGAGATTCACAACAAGTCAAGTGGTGCTTACAAAGCCTCGTGTGATGCTCCCACATCATCAAGTGAGAAGCAAACTTCAATAAAGAATTGAGTCTAATGGTGAAGAACTTCAACAAGTTCTACAAGAGTAGAAGCAAGGAAAGAAGTTCCAAGTCAAGGTCCTACAATGACAAAAGATCTTCTAGTCGTGAGCGTAATTGCTACAATTGTGGAAGACCCGGACACTACTCCAACGAATGTACGGCCCCCTACAAAAGAAGAGAAGATTCTCCCAAAAGGAGTAGAAGAGAAGAATCACCATCAAGAGAGAGAAGGGGTAGAGATGATCATTATGAACAAAGACCCTCTCGGAGAAGCAAGGACTCGGAAAGGAAGGACAAGTCATCAAGGAGCTACACAAAAATAAGACATCAAGCTCATGTTGGTGAATGGGTATCCGGTTCCGACTCCGACAATCACTCCGAAAGAAGTTATCACTCCGACTCCGAATATACTCAAGATGAAGGTGTTGCCGGACTAGCACTTGTGACAACCAACTCCTACGACATATTTGACTGACCAAATGAAGGAATTGGGAGATGCTTCATGGCTAAAGGTCCAAAGGTAACACATCCCAAGTATGTTGATTTCAATAGTGATGAAGATGACTTGCTAGGAGATGATTTACTTGTTGACAACTCTAGTTATGAAAACTATGATGAGCTTGCTATTAATCATGATAATCAAGATAAAACGAATGGCAATGATAAGAAGGAGATTGAGCATCTAACTAAAGAACTAAACACTCTTAAGTTAGCTCATGAAACTACCTTGGAAGATCATCAAGAACTTTTAAAGACTCATGATAAGCTACACTTTGAAAAGCTCAACCTTGAGCAAGAACATGAGTTTTTAAAGGCAATCAATGATGATCTTCACAAGAAAAGTTCTTCTTATATTTCCAAGTGTTTACTCTTGTCTACTTACATGCCACAAGTTAAATCTAGCAACAAAAACAAGAAAGATTCTTCATCTAGTAGTAACAACAATCAATGCTAAATCCAATGTTGTTGCTTCTATTAGCTCTCTTGATTCCACTAATGATTCTCTTAGCCAAGTTACACTTGATCAAGAAAATAGCTTATTGAAGGGAATTATAGAGAAAGGTGTTTACAAGAGCCTTGCCGGAAGTAAGCAATTTGAGGAAATTGTACACAAGCAAGGAAGACACCGGAAGAATCAAGGTGTTGGTTTTGAACGAAAGTTCAATGCCAATGGAGTGGAGTGGGAAGAAGATCAATACCCCAAGACAAAGTTTGTTCCTCAACAAGATAAGTATGATCCTACTTCTTTCAAAGGAACACAATCTCAAGATGATCTTCCACCACAAGACAACAAGCAAAAAGGCAAGGACAAGCATCAAGAGGAGATTGATGCATTCGAGGAAGCACCCAAGGCCTTAGTCAAATGGATTCCCAAGACTACATAAAGTTCTACTTCAAGTACGACTACAACCCCAAGGATTCCCATCAAGATGGTGTGGATCCCAAAGAACAAGAACTAGAGAGTTCTTGAGGTTGACTTTGCCAACCTACTTCACTCTTATCATTTTGGCAAGGACAAGTGCAAACAACTTTCATATCTTGCACTAGTTCAAGGAGTCACAAACCCTCTTGTTGGTAAGAAAAGGGACAAGGTAACCTAATGCTTCCATGGACATCATCTTGTGTACACATTACTCTATGTCTATGGATGTCCTTGTTTGTTCCTTGTGGGACTAACCCATGTAGGTATTGAAAGTGCAACTCACTCCAAAGGATTGCTCCGAATGATCTACATCAACATTGAGCATCCACATCTTCAACACCTACATGAAGTCATCATCGACAAAACCCGAGGTTAGTTGATCCCTCTTAGGGGGGAATATCACATCTAGGGGAGCTTTACTCTAATCAATTGAGCTAAAGTAACTCTAATGGTGTGAGTACAACAATGCTCTATGTAAAAGTGGTAACCCCACTTGTGCTTAAACGATGAGTATGACCTATGATCAAATGTTCTCATTTCACTCCTAAGTCAATATACTCATATATAGATGACCTAGTCATCGCCAATTGCTTGATAGATGCTAGAGTGTCTGTGCATGCTTCGTCACATATTTCGTTTGCCATTTTAATTGTGTGAGCATGTTGAATGCATATTTTTCTCATTCAAGGACATCCATTTGTTGCTTTGATTGTTTTTTTTCTCTTTTGCCAAATGGATGGACAAGAATGCCTAAGAACTCCCTCTAGCTATCTATGCTTTTCTCGTCTCAAACTCTATTCATGCTACATCACAAAGTTTGATCAAGTCATATTCGAACCACTCTGTGTGAGGAGCACTCGGAGTTCCTGATTCGTCATAGACTTAAACTTCCAAAACCTCTTTGTGCATTTTGGTCTGACCGATTCATCCTTTTCGGTCCTACCGAGATCACTTAGTTGATGTAGGGTTTCAATCTCGGTGCAACCAATTAGAACTGTTCGGTCACACCGAGTTGCACTAACTGTCTGCAGTTTTGCATCTCGGTGCCACCAAGTTGTTCCACTCGGTCACACCGATAGGGTCAGGTTATATATACTGACGGGCCAAATTTTGGAATTTTTTCCGAAACCCTTCGCCCGCGCATAACCTACTCTGCCTCTTCGGGTCTCCGGATCGTCTTCTCGCTGCCAGCGACCTCCCGCCGCTGGTCTCCGCTGCCGTCAACGGCAATCTACTCCGCCGTTGCCGCCGTAGCGAACACTCGCCGCATTAGGGTAAGTGTTCGATCCCTTGTGTTGTCTTTTTCACTCTGATTCCTAGCACAAGGTCAATGCCATGTTTCATGCCACGATTGAGATTCATCCATGCAGCTAAAACGTCCTTAGGTCTAGATTGATTCAAAAATTTTAAGGTTAGCTCTCCGCAGAACTCATCTCGGACCGACCGAACTGTAGAAGTCGGTCTCACCGATTCGTCCTTGGCCATTGCACATGCGCTCTTCGGTCTGACCGAAACACGCACATCGGTGTGACCAAGTTCAGGACTCTGTGAAACCCTAGCAATCTCGGTGCCACCGAACTGTGACTCGGCCCTACCGAGTTCACTAGTTTAGGTTCTAAGTGTTGCTTCGGTATCACCGAGTTTGTCAATTCGGTAGCTCCGAGATCACTTCTGTAGAGAACTAAAACTAAACTTTTTGACTCAATTGTTTTGCAAAACTCATGTACTTTGTGATGCTCATATTCTCTACCTCATCTATAATCTATTCACAGGGTCTGCTGACAGTTTGCCTGCATGATGTCTGACCAAAGTGACAGCCAGAACAAATCTAAAGAACAGGTCCAGATGAGTGAGGGCACTAGTCCCTCCAGCTCTTCTGATGATGGAAGCAGGAGCACTCCAAGCAACTTACCTAAGGCAGCAACCAGATCCAGGAAAAAGAAAACCTCGGAATCTGAGAATGAGGATTATGTGGCCATTGAGGATGAGGCCACTTCAAAAAGGTGCTGAAAAGGGAGTATGGCTCAGCTGCTACAGTTAAGCCAGGGATGCATAAGAAGGCACCAGCAAAGAGAGTTCCTATGTCTAAGGCCAGAGCATCCACTGCTGAAACCTCCAAGCCAACTGAAGAGGCAGTTGGAGAAGGGAAGAAAAGGAAGGAAAGGGTCAAGAAGACCACTGCCAGAGTGCTTGGCAGATCATCAATAATGAGAGGCTCAGATGAAGAGGAAGAGGATGCTGCACCAGCACCCAAAGCACAAAAGCTCATGGGAGATGCAATCAGATCAGGGGCTGCTCCATCTAAGCCCAAACCTGCTCCCAAAGCTGCTACTCAGAAACCTCCAAAACCCAAGAGGAACACCAGGAGTATACCAGCTGAGAAAAAGAACAAGGCCCCAATGCCTGAAGCTGCTTCAGAAGAGGATGATGAATCCCATGTTTTGCAGAAGTTGAAGCCCAAAATTCCTGACCATAATGATGCTCATCCAGTCGCTGAGGACATGCACATCAGGAAGGATGCATGACTGAGGTTATGGAGACAGTCTGATCCATATGCTGTCAGGAGGAGGACTGCTGTGGACTACAGGTTTCACACCAGCAAGACTTTTATGAGACAATCCTGTTTGACAAGAAGCCCATTGTGTGTGACATGAGATGGGTTGACTGGGAGTACATCAAGGAGAATGAAGATCACTATCCAGGTGTATATGACAGTTTCAAGACATGTGGAGTTGATACCTTTGTGTCCCAGAAGCTCACCAAGTGGAATGATGAGTTGATCATGTAGTTCTACTCCACTGCACATTTCTATCCAGATGGGAAGATCGTTTGGATGTCTGAGAGTACGAGGTACCAATCCACAGTTGATGAATGGGCTAAGCTGATCAATGCCCCTGCAGAGCATGAAGATGACTTGGATGTATATGCTGAGAAGAAGAAATACCACAACACAATGGCCAACATGTACAAAGAGATCCCAGATGCTGCTTTGGATACTCACAAGTTTGGATCTGTCCACTACTTGTTGTCTGGTCTACCTACTATAAATTGGATCCTCAGACACACATTGCTACCCAAGTCAGGTGATCACAAGATGATCAAAGGACATGCCATCAACTTGCTTCATTTGTTTGATGTGCCTCAAAAATTCAAAGTCATGAGTCTGATTGTGGAGACAATCAAAAGGATAGCAGCTGATCAGAAGAGGAGTTGTGGGTATTCCCCACAAATTCAGGAGCTCATCAACTCAAAGATGGGCACATGCAAGTATCTTTTGGATAAGGAGCACATGCCCATCTACCCTGATTTTGAAGAAAATACTATTGTAATGACTGAGGAAGATCCATCATCTGTGCAAGCACATGAGAAGAGAGAGAAGGCAAGGGCAGAGAAAGCTGCAAGGATGCCAACTGCTGAAGAGGCATCTCAAGTGTTCCTGAAGAGCAAGCAAGATCAGCTTGGATATCTCATCCAAGCTACACTGAGGATTGAGAAGGGCTTGACAACCCTGACTCAGAATCAGGAGAGCCTGGAGAGGATTGTGGAAACAAAATTCTATGATCTTGATCTGAAGGTGACTGAGATTCAGACTACAGTTGAGCAGCTTCAGGAGGAAGCAGATGAGAAGAAGGGCAAGTCAACTACAGATGCTTTTGTTAGAGTGCCCCGAAGCCAGAGGTCCGCTGCAGTGCCAGTCTCAGATGCTCGAGCTTCAGTGTCAGCACCAGCAACCACAGCTCCATTGCTACCTCCAGTAGCCACTCCATCAGCTCCAACTACTTCATCGGAAGCCTTCGTCCTTGGAGTTCTCTCTACACCATCTCCCGAAGATCAAGCCTGAGAATCGTTTAGCACTATGCATTTTTGAACTTTTTGGTAACTTGTTGCCAAAGGGGGAGAAAAATGTATAGATCATAGGCTTCGAGAGAGAGTGTGGTTCCTTTTATCTCTCTTGCTATTTTGGTTGAACTTCTTTATTGAGTGCTTGTGTGAGATATACTTTATGTCCTTATGAGATACTTGTTGATAATGTGTTTGATCATATGCTACCCTTAATGCTTGTTGGATGATATCATCTCTTATATCCTTATTTGATCATTCACTAGCTTGGTGATGAGTGCATGCTTTTAATCTCTATCATTTTGAGCGCTCCACCAAGATGTATGTGACATGGAAGAGTAACCCATGATCCTAATCGTTTGTGCATTTGCATTTAAAAGCAAATTTTAAATAATGCACAAACTTAGGGGGAGCTCTTGCTTATCACATACTTCCCAAAGCGACGATGTTTTTTCTTTATCTTGTTTATCATTTGTCAAAGCTTTGATCTATATGTTGTCATCAATTACCAAAAAGGGGGAGATTGAAAGTGCAACTATCCCTGGGTGGTTTTGGTAATTCCTAACAACGTATAACTCACTGAGCTAATGCTACTTAAAGATAAACATTTTAGGAAAGTTCAATGATTGGCATGGCATGGATGAGAAAAATGGATCCCTCGAAATTCTAAGGACAAAGAATTGGCTCAAGCTCAAAGCTCAGGACTCTACATCTTTTCATTTTAAGTGATCCAAGATCACATTGAGTCCATAGGAAAAGCCAATACTATTAAGAGGGGATAAGGTGTTGCGTAATGGCTTGCTTGCTCAAAGTGCTTAGTGATATGCTCCAAAGTCCTCAACTACTTTCTCACATCCACATATGTCCCAAACCAAAAGTCAAACTCGGCCCCACCGAAAATTTCTATCCGCGCCACCGAGTTCAGTTGACATAGCCACTGCCAGAAACCCTAGTCTTTTCAGTCTCACCGAGATGGAATTGTAATCTCTCTGTTTCCCTTCGTAACGTTTTGGTCAAACCGAGATGAGCGATCGGTCCCACTGAGATTGTAATGCAAACTCTCTGTTTCCCTTTTGTAACATTTCGGTCCAACTGAGATGAGCGAATCGGTCCCACCGAGTTTGCCTGACCAACTCTCTGTTAGTCCATTACCAAAATCGGTCTCACCAAGATTACGGTATGCCCTAACCCTAACCAAATCGGTCCCACCGAGTTGACATGTCGGTCCCACCGAAAATCCTAACGTTCACATTTTGAACTAAATCGGTCTGACCGAGTTTCATGATTCGGTCCCACCGAGTTTGGTGATTTGTGTGTAACGGTTAGATTTTATGTGGAGGCTATTTATACCCCTCCACCCACTCTTCATTCATGGAGAGAGCCATCAGAACATGCCTACACTTCCAACTTACATTTTCTGAGAGAGAACCACCTACACTTGTGTTGAGGTCAAGATATTCCACTCCAACCACATAAATCTTGATCTCTAGCCTTCCCCAAGTTGCTTTCCACTCAAATCATCTTTCCACCAAATCAAAATCCTGTGAGAGAGAGTTGAGTGTTGAGGAGACTATCATTTGAAGCACAAGAGCAAGGAGTTCATCATCAACACACCATCTATTACCTCTTGGAGAGTGGTGTCTCCTAGATTGGCTAGGTATCACTTGGGAGCCTCCGTCAAGATTGTGGAGTTGAACCAAGGAGTTTGTAAGGGCAAGGAGATCGCCTACTTCGTGAAGATCTACCCGAGTGAGGCAAGTCCTTCGTGGGCGACGGCCATGGTGGGATAGACAAGGTTGCTTCTTCGTGGACCCTTCGTGGGTGGAGCCCTCCGTGGACTCGCGCAACCGTTACCCTTCGGGCGTTGAAGTCTCCATCAACATGGATGTACGATAGCACCACCTATCGGAACCACGCCAGAAATCTCCGTGTCTCCAATTGCGTCTGCACACTCCAAACTCCTCCCTTTACCTTCATATGCAATTGTTTTACTTTCCGCTGCTATACTCTTAGAATTGCATGTGTAGGCTGATTGCTTGACTTGTGCTAAGTTGCTAAAATCTGCCTAGAATTAAAATTGGGAAAAGGCTAGATTTTTATTTGGTCAAGTAGTCTAATCGCCCCCCCTCTAGACATACTTTCGATCCTACAAAAACTCAAAAGTATAAATATGCTAGTACTATCATTCAGATGATTTCTTAAATAATAACAAAGAGCAATTGTGTTGTGCCTATCGCTCATATTTCTCTACCTCTGACCATATTTTTCTAAACGTTAGCCCGAGCGGAAGGTGGAGAAAGGACAAGACGAGATAGCCGGAGATGGGAGGAAACCTTGTCAGAGAAAAAAAGCATGACTCACACCGAACCTAGAAAAACCCTCGGTAATTTTATTCGCAAAAAACATCACGACCACCACTAGATGCTAGCAAAGACCACAAAATTACTAACGATGTGAGGTCCCCTCATCTGTTCGTTCCAAAGATGACAGCCGAGGGCGGGGAACCAAAGGTATTTCCGGCAGGTGCTACTCTTCCTCAAACCCTAGCTCTCGGTCCTGATAGCCCGCTGGACAAGTTTGGAAGCCCTTTCCATGTAACTTTGCCGGCGAAAATGAATCCCCAAAAAAATGGAGGTAAACCTCACTTTATTAAGCCGAAGTTCGGTTTACATGGATAATAATCGAGTCATGGGGCCGCCCCATCCACAAATGGCGACTCACTCCTAATGACGAAGAAAATTTCGCTAAATTATGAGCCTCAAAATTAAAACATGTCCTTCAAAAATAAAATCACAACTAATTTTTTAGACATAAATCACAACTAATGAAGTCCTTCGTTGAAGCTCCGATCTCCCGGATGAAATGAATGGGACGTACAGGGTTCAAACCCTGGTCTACTAGCTAATATATCGCACTGCTAGCCACCACGCCAGTTCATGTTCATCACTAGAAACGAAACATACTTGATGCTGCTTTGAGGTGGCTTTTTCACTAGTATTAGTAGAATGCCCATGCGTTGCCACATGCCTTTTAAATTTTTTGTTGGTTGCATATGTAAATATAATGCACTTCAAATTTAACATGTAGCCATTTTTTTACCATTCCACGAGAGCATATTGAAATAAAAAACAAAATAACCCAACACATTTCTGCAATAAATAAATTATTAGTATCTCAAATATAATGATGATAAATAACTGAATGAATCCTCAATATGAAAATAAAATAGATAAATATACTTGTCTGTGCTTGTTGGAATACCAGCCGGTACAGAATATAAGTTGCCAACCGTTATTTCAAGTGCATTATTGAAGTCGCTTGAAAATCTCAGTAATTTCAATATCTCGTAGTTTTATTCTCTATCAAATGGATGTAGTGTCCAAAATATATACATGGTGTGCGTGCTTTTCAATGATGAACAAATGAACTGGCCAACGAATACATTGGCCAGCATAATATGCATACATTGTCCAGCCGCTAGAATGCACGCACGTGATCGCTTTAAGCTAAGTGGGTCGCACCAAGTGCTCCATTAAGAATAGAGATATATTATTTGTTTCCTAAAGCAAATTACATTAATAAGAAAGATTGATTAATTTGGATAAGTTAGGAAAGTTAGATCCGTGATCTCTTGTGCGTTAGGTAAGTGCTAATTTTTTGAAAGAAAAGAGTGAAGAGAAAGATAAACCAATGGATAAGAAAACCATTGGAAGGGGCGGGGGGAGGTGGGAAAAAATTAAACCAGACGAAAATAAACCGTACCAGGCTACCAAGTGCTCCATTAGAAATAGAGATATTTGTCTCATAAAGCAAATTGCATTAATAAGAGAGATCGATTAATTCGGATAAGTTAGGAAAGTTAGATCAGTGATCTCTTGTACGTTAGGAAAGTGTTGATTTTTTGAAAGAAAAAAGTGAAGAGAAAGATAAACCAATGGATAAAAAACCACTGTAAGGGGGTTGGTGGAAGGTGGGGCGAAAATAAATCGTACCAGGCTACCAAGTGCTCCATTAGGAGTCAAGATTTCTGTTTTTTTTTTCATACGGCTTTCTTCGTTTTTCTCTCCGGTTTTTCATTTTCCCCTCCATTTCTTGTTAGGTTTTCCTTTTGCTTCTCCATTTTTTTCTCTGGTTTTCTTTTTTCTTCTCCAGTTTTCTTTTTTCATTTTTGGTTTTTCTTATGTTTGGTTTCATTTTCACTCTACATTTGCATAACACGTTCATCATTGTCCGAATGCTTATTCAACATTTTTGAAATAATTGTTCAACACTTTAATAGTTATTCAACATTTTTTCAAATACTTGTTCAACATTTTCAAATACTTGTTCATCATTTTTCATATACTCATTCAACATTTTTGAATACCTATTCAACATTTTCAACTATTATTCAACATTTTTCAAATACTTTTTCAACATTTTTTAATTCTTGTTCAACATTTTCAAATACTTATTCAACATTTTTCATATACTCATTCAACATTTTTCAATATCTATTCAACATTTTTCAAATACTTGCGCATCATTTTTAATACTTATTCAGCATTTTCAAAATACTTGTTCAACATTTTTCAAATTATTGTTCAACATTCTTTAATACTTATTCAAAAAAACATAATGTGATCGCAGAGTAAGTTACCAACAAGCAGGGAACGAAGGGGGAAGCGGAGGCCAAGCAACCGCGCGGGGCTGGCATCTCAGGTATTAGCCATCCCCTTCTGCGATCTCGCGCATCTAAGATGATCGCAGAGTAAGTTATGATTCACTAGTAGATGGATCGTGGCGAATATAACCTCCCCTCCTTGTCTTTCGTGTTTAATCTGCTCGGGAATGGGGCAACGATCGCAGCGCAAGTTAGGGATGGCGAACTTTTATTTCCCCAACTTGTTTTAATTGGCCCTGAAATGGGGCAACGATCACAATTTAGGGATTGGACTCGTGGATGGATCATGGCGAATTTTAATTCCCCTCCTTTCGTGTTTAATCGGCTCGGGAACGGGATTTTTTTTTGGAAATTCGACATGCAATCAAATTAGTTCAACGTGTCTAGCTGATGCGCTGATGTTATGGGGTGAAATTTTTGCGCTGATATTAGTTTCCTACTGCAGAAATTCTGCCAGTTGCTAATTTGACTTAATAGTTAATGCAATATCCCAAATATAATGTTATTTTCTAGAAAAACATGTGCTAATTTTCTTGTTTCCTACCAAATGTCTAGATCAGAAATACCAGAAGCAGCACATAGAGATCCCCTTGCTGATGGGAGTACTCAACCTAGATTTCAGCTATCACCAGACAAGACCTCTCCAGACGATCACATTCAACATAAGAAGGTACGGCCAACTTTTGTTGTCCTGTTAAGTGTTTATTTTTGTATGTCATTATATATCATTTACTTGATTAAGTGTTGGTCTAAGAATTCTCATGAAATCCTTGATGTGAATCTGTCGAAATTAATTTGAGACAGTGATTCTTTTGAAGTTATCCTAGCAGGCTCCTTTTTTCCCCATGTAATTCTGTTTACTGAATGTGGAAAGAAAAACGTTGTAGGCTGATGTCTTTCTTGGAAAAGCAGGGGAAAGTATCATGTCAGTTACATTGTTATGTGAGCCAGACCATCAAACGTGAGTCTTATCCCTTAATTAGAATACTAGTTGATTAAGCAGCTTGTTAGGAAAGAGTCCAGTCAGTGTAGAGATCGTATTGGAGTTTGAATAGATTTACCTGCTTGTTGGTAAAGTCTTGTCTACTATATAAAGGGGTCGATCCCTCTCAACAAAGCAAAGAAGAATATTGTCGTTTACTTTCATCTACTCCCTCTGTCTCAAAATGTAAGAAGTTTTTTGACATTTTGAGACAGAGGGGGTAGTTTTCAGTATTTAGGCTTATGTCAGTAGTAGATCTTTCCATGCATCAAGTGCTTAAGTTCAGACTGGGTGAGATGATTAGTTGATCCAAAATCTTCATATCAGCCTGT
>NC_041382.1:646646915-646653740 GCF_002162155.2 Triticum dicoccoides
CCCCGACTTACTGAGGCTATTATTATATCTTTTGTTAGGCTCAGGCAGATGATTCACCCTCATTGGCTGCTAAGCAAGTGGAAATACATGTCCGTAATAAGGTGAGTCTGAAAACTTTTCTCGTCAGCATAGGTTACTGAAGTGCTCATCTATATTGCTTATTATCATAATATGCACACTGGGTTTGTCGGGAAGGGATGCGACACCATTTAGACTCTAGAATCCAAGTATAGGGCACACATCCAGGTTATGATGCTATGATGATTGTTCTTCTATTCCACTGGCTAGATGTGAACGGGGAAGTTTTTTTTCGTATAGGTAACCCAGCAGCATGATATCCCTGAAGGTGAGATTTCAAAAAAATCATATGTAGGACTTCCTGAAAGAAAGCAAATAAAGGTTGAAAGATCAATGACTATGGAGATCAGCAACCAGGTGCCTGTAATACTTGATCATTATCTGTACATTCTAGCTGTATTGTTCTTCTATTCCACTGGTTAGATGTGAACGGGGAAGTATTTTTTTGTACAGGTAACGAAGCATCATATCCCTGAAGGTGAGATTTCAAAAAGATCATATGTAGGACTTCCTGAAAACAAGCAAATAAAGGTTGAAAGATCAATGAGCATGGAGATCAGCAACCAGGTGCCTGTAATACTTGATCATTATCTGTACATTCTAACTGCATTGTTCTCAGTACTGTTATAAGATTCCCAAAAGAAAACTAGGTTTCCATGTCGAATCTGTGTGAAATTGTGAGTCACAAAAAATAAAAGGATAATGCAGTTTGATGAACCTATATATTTTCATAATGTTCCTTGCGCTATGTACCATAACTTTTAAATTCCAATTTACTGGGATTGGTAATTCATCTTGAGTAGAAGTCACAGATTCTCGTAAAGCATCACATATGAGGATCAAACTATCATCATGGCAGGTTAGTATTTGAATGCTGGAGCCTTCATTTGTGATCCGTGTTGCTGCATACAAGCGATTATTCTTTGCCATCCACCGCATAAGATTGTATGCCTAGAAGCCTAGTTAACTGCTGACTGAAACCCTAAAAAAATTAAATAGCAGTTTTTTTTATTATATAGCAACAATTAGCTATAAGTGATAGTTTCTCAATTGTAGCATACGTTGATGTTGTTATGTGCATGGGTGTGTTGGGTACCACTTGAGCAATATGCACTAAAACTACAATTATATTCCATCATTTCTAATTAGCTGCTGGTTTATATGCTATGTAACTGAATAACATTCCCCTGATTTTGGTACACCTTTTTGTGATATGATAATCTTTTGGAATGAGTATTCATCTACTTATCTGTTTAATTTGTAAAATAGGAGCAAGAGGCTATGGAAAATATTTGTTTGATTTCAGTATGGAAAACATTGGAGGTTTGATTTTTCAAAGCACTTGGCTTAAGTAAAGCAATGGAAGTTCATGCTTTGGCCTATAGCATTATTACTCACTGTGAGAAGGATAGCTGAAAAGAATTTGTTGATATGAGCTACCCCTAAGTTCGAGAAACAAGATATGTTTGTCAGTTGTGCTGTTAATCACATTATTGTTCTTTTTGAAAAGGGTGGTGGTGGATAGTCGTCATGCTGTGAGCTTTTTGGGAATTGTGGTGTCGGAGTCTTCATGCTGTGGGCGCTTAGTATGAGAAACAAGATATGTTAGCCAGTTGCACAGTTAATCACATCATTGCTCTTTCTGGAAAATGTGGTGGTGGATAGTCTTCGTGTTGTGGGCCAGTATCTTCATGAAAGTTCTTTAGTGATTATGAGAAGGCGATGGTTTACTTGACATAAGCTGAGGAAACAAGATATGACAATCGCACTACCATGTTATCGTTCAAAAGTATGATGACATTTCTTACAAGGAGTTGGAAAAAGCTATTATGCTTTAAGATGCAGTGTTTGGCAGAAATTCTGGAAATTAACTATTGTACAGCAATTGTTGTTAGATTGGATTTACAGGACATTGAGTATCTTCTGCAGTTAATCATTGATCAAGAAAAAGTCGATGCTATAACTACGACAGAGAATGTGTGACATTCCTGAATTAGGTGTAATATTTAATTGGCATATTGTATCTACTATCTTTGACAGTTTGGCCCCAAATCTTTATAGGCCAACAATACCTTCGAGGGCTCTGCTGCTGATGAGATTATGGAGCCTCAAATGGCTGACCATTTTCCTTTCATGGAAAAACATGATCTAGGTGAAGCAACTGATGCATCAAGTGAACTAGCAAATGATCCCCCAATTCAGCTACTAGGACGAATTACAACAGTGAAGGAATTGCTTGCAACCGGGCTTTTTCAAAATGAAGAGATCATATATACTCAGAAGTCTGGAGAAAGGGTTAGATAACTAACTCGAAGCTGTAGTATGTTTTATAGTAGTCAATTAGTCATTACAACTATTGATCCTTTCTTTAATATGTGCAGAAAAAATTGGAAGGGAGAATTGATGGTTTATTTTACCGTTGCTCTTGTCACAATGTGGTAACTCTGAGAGCCACAACAACTGTTATTTGTGAAATAGCCTGCTGCCCAGGTCTAGCTGCTCACCTAGCCACCTAAGACCTACCATATCTTTGGTTGCTTGAGATATGTGCTACCCTTACAGTTTCTGATATTTCGTTTTCATGCATAGTTAGCATATAGCCAGTATGTGCTACCCTTACAGTTTCTGATATTTCCTTTTCATGCATAGTTAGCATATAGCCAGTATGTGCTACCCTTACAGTTTCTGATATGGTATGATACCTTTTCACATACATCAGTTGATACAGAATGATATATTGGGTGATATGACAGATGATAGCCTGATATTATGTTTGATTCGGTATGTAGGTAACATGTATTATCTAAACATATATATTAAAATATTAAAGCAATGCATATTATTGGTTATGACAGTACTTTCTTATGTTACATTAAGAATTTAGTGAGTATTTATGAATCTCTTAATCAAACGATCAAAAACTTTCTTATGTTATGTTTGAGTTTTTATTATCCATTTTATTTGTGATAAGCAGACATTATATGAATAAGATTTGCTAAGAAAATGATCATTTCCCTCTAATTTTCCATCTAAAGTACACATGGTTTGATATCACCCAATATTTGGTATTGAATATTTTCTGAAGCCAAACTGATGGACCCAATGTCCGATATTCCAAATCTTGGTTTTGTACAATCTACTTTTTATGCTGCAAAATACTTTACCTACGCTATTACTTATTGAAGGTCATGTCCGCGTCAAAGTTTGAGAAACATGCGGGCTGTACCTCTCATAACCAAAACGATCGTATCATGTTGTGGGGTGAGCAATCGCTGCATGCCATCGTTGCCTATCTCAAATCTCTTGGTTCAGCTGAAGAACAACTTGCAGCAATATTGGAAATGAAGAAAAAGAATGAAGACAGGAAGGGTAAAATTCACACCTGCCATCAAAAGTTTTAACTTAAACTGTTTCCGTGCTCTTTCCTGATGTACGCATGCTCTTTGTATTGTAGCCTCACGAGACCAAGGTTAGGTGATTGTTCTGTAGCCCGGTGCTCTTTGTAAGGATCTGTAAGTCCTCTTGTTTAGCAAAGCATGTTACTCCCTCTGTTCCTAAATATAAGTCTTTTTAGAGATTTCAATATAGACTAGATGCAGAGCAAAATGGATGAATCTCACTCTAAAATCCGTCCGTATCTAGTCCTCATTGAAATCTCTAAAAAGACTTGTATTAGAAACGGATGGAGCACATTGTGTGCATGTTTTTTATTTTAACTGATTTGTCATGTTACAATTTGCAAGTCCTGTTGGTGCTCGAAGGCGAAGTGAAGACTGTTCTGCGCTTGGACGGCCGGATGGAGAAACCGAACCGTCAGAGGGAGGAGGCTGCCTGTGATACACTGATACAGTGCAAAAAACATGTGTACACGTTTGTTCCTAACTGTATCTGTAGTTGCAAACATTGCCCATCGTGTAATGTTGTCAGGTCGTTGACACGTTACGACTATATCTTGTTGTACGTCAACCAAACACAATGCATGATGACCACGATGATGGTGGCGTTTCATTCTCTGGTATTCTGAAGCATAGTGTTATTAATTGATGTATTCCGTATGATATGGTACTCCTTCCGTTTCAAAATAAGTGTCTCAACTTTGTTGTACTAAGTTTGAAACAGTTATTTTAAGGAGGGGGGAGTATATTGGAGCGTACTCAGGGATCACCGGAGCAGTGGGGCGATGCTACTTGCGTCGCAGGCACGTCATGGTCTGGCTACTTTTTTTCTTTTTTGAGTAACACCGTGGTCTGACTACTTTTTTTTTAGAAGGCCGTGGTCTGACTACTTGTACACCCACGAGAACACAGACATCCCTTGAGGATGTTAGAGAATCCGGTTCCCACATATTGACCTTCATGGTTACACTTGGTTACACTTTTTTTGGTTCGTCATCAGCAGGGCAAAAGCCCCCCGGTTCCACTGAAAATGAAACTAGAGTGTATGGTTTTTCTTTTGAGATAAAAAAGAGGAGAAGACGAGGATTACATTTCTGCTAGTTTTTTTAATCCATTATTTTATTATTAGTTGCTGGGCCACGAGGATTTTGCTGGCAACTTGTCATCTTGCATTTTTTGAGCAATCTCTCCTTGCTTCTTTTCCTTTTGTTTCTTTTCTTTTTCCAATAATTCGTGATATCAAAAGGTCCTAAATTTCAGGAAAAAGTCGCTAATTTTTAAAAAAGAATCATGATTTCAAAACAATATTCATGATTTCAAAAATATGCTCGGGAATTAAAAAAATGTTCACGAATTTGTAAAAGGATGCTCGCAAATTAAAAAAAGTTCACGAATTTAACAAAATATTTATGATTTCAAAAAATGTTTGTGAATTCGAAAATGTTCATGATTTCAAAAAATTATAGTGAATTATAAAATGTTCATGATTCAAAAACATGTTCATGATTTAAGAGAATGTTCATAAATTTCTAAAAAAATGTTCACAATTTCGAAAAGCTGTTCACAGTTTCAAAAAAATGTACATGATTTAAGAGAATTTCCACGAATTTGTCAAAACAAAACCACCATTACCAGAAAAATGTACATGTATTTAAATTCGACGAACATTTTCTGAAAATCTATGAACAAATTTGTAATTTGATGAAAAAGTTTGCAACTCGATGAACAAAAATTGAATTTTGATGAACATTTTTTAAATCCAATGAACAAAAAATGAATTCGATGATCATTTTTTTGAATTTCAAACATTTTCTTACATTGATGAACACTTTTTGAATTCGATGAACGAAAAGCTGTTCATGATTTATTTTTAAAAATCGCAAAAAAGTGAAAATTAAAAAGTACATAATTAAAAAAAACTGTTTATGTATTAAAAAAACTGTTCATGATTTCAAAAAACTCTTCACAATTACAAAAAATGTTCATGAATTTTTAAAAACATGTTCACAAATTGAAAAACGAAATAGAAAAATAAAACAGAAAAAAATCACGAATTTAAAAGATTTTCGCAAACTGAAAAAACAAAGAATAAAAATAAAATAAAAAGGAAAAGATAAAATGAAAGGAAAACAGAAAAAAAATAGAAAATACCGGTTCAGGGAAGGTTCTAGAACCTTCCAAAAACCGGTTGGGCCGGCCCAGAAAACCAGGGTGTACGCGCTACCGCGCTAGACAGCGACCTACGCGCCGTTAGGGTTCGCCATTTTTTTGGTTTGCGGGCCCTGGGCCTTTCGTTCTCTTTTTTTACCTGGCGGTCCTGAACCACTCGTCAAAAAATAAACCTGGCCCATTAGCGGCAATGTTGCACCGGTTTCGCGAATGATGAGATCAGATTTTTCCTGAAAAAAATCAATTTTTTTGTGCCTTCTTGTTTTCCATTTCTTTTTTGTTTTCTCAAACAATTTTCCTTTTTTTGTTTTTTTCTTTTCCCTATTTTCCCCTTTTTAAACAAAGTTTTCAATTTTTTCAACTTATTCATTGTTTTCCAAAATGTTCACCAAAGTTTTAAAACATGTTTAGATTTTTTTAGTAATTCTTAGACTAATTTTATCTTTTTCATAAATTTCAAAAATGATTTTGATTTTTTAAATTCACATCGGTTTTTAACTATTCTTACATTTTTTTAATTCACATAGGTTTTTAAATGTTCACAAAGTTAAAATCTTGTTTAAAAATACTTGCTCCATATCATAATATAAGATGTCTTTTCACACTGTTATACTGTTAAAAAATAACTTATATTATGTCACAGAGTTATTACTATTTATTGTATGTTTATTGAAAACAAACAAAGATAAAAGTAAAATCAATACGAACAAACAAAACCCATACGCATGAAAGAACCATTTGTGACACAAACTGGACCGCCCTCACTCTGTGTGTTTGCTTAATAGATTGATGCACACAGACAAGTAGGAGCTCCCCACCCGCTCTCTCCCCTCCTTTTTTTGCTAGTGGGTCGTGTGTTGTGATGCACGATGGGTCGCAGGGAGGAGGAGCTTCCCTCGACCACCGTTTCTTCTTCTTCTTCTCTGTCGTAGTGATGAGCCGTGTAGCAGGATTGTCCATAGGGAGGGGGCTCCCCTAGTCATTTTCTTCTTCGGCGTAGGGCGTCTGGACGTCGTCTCAGATGCCAATTTCTCCTTTTTTGTCGACAGAGGAGTTTGCTCGGGTATTTGTCGGGGATTACCGAGGAGGAGCCTCCCGACCACATTTCTTATTCTTCTTGGCTGATCACTGGGGAAGCCCCCCCAACCCGCTTTTGTTATTTTTCGATGATTGCCGAAGGAGC
>NC_041382.1:646654013-646699082 GCF_002162155.2 Triticum dicoccoides
CAATTTTCTTCTTCTTGCTGGCAGATCAGAAACTGGACCGCCCTTGCTCTGTGTGTTTGCTTTATAGCTTGACGCACAGAGACAAGGAGGTGTTGTAACGACCTGGATACAACTTTCCATATTTGTACCCCGACTCTTGCCTTTTCCGGAGATGCGATATGATATTTCTTTTGTGGTTGGGTTTTGTCTTCGTTTTGCATTTTGTTCATGTCATGTATTTCATATCATGTCATCATGTGCATCGCATTTGCATATGTGTTCGTCTCATGCATCCGAGCATTTTCCCCGTTGTCCGTTTTGCAAACCGACACTCCTACTTGCACCAGCGCACCCTTTTTGTCACTTTTCGTGAGTGGGTGTTAAACGTTCTCAGAATGGACCAAGATTTACCAAGTGGCCTTGGTACACCACCGGTAGACCGCCTGTCAAATTTCGTTCCATTTGGAGTCCGTTTGATGCTCCAACGGTTAACCGGGTAACCGCAAAAGCCTCTTGTGTGTTGCAGCCCAACACCCCTCCAAAACAGCCCAATAACCCTTCCAAACCCCTTCCACGTCCTCCGTCGTTGGATCATGATCGTGTGGACGAAAACTACACTCCATTTGGACACTCCTACCTCCTCCTACCTATATATATGTGATCCTCCTCGAATTTTCGCGGACGAAACACTAGATCCACTCCTCCGCGCCACCGGACATGTCCGTCCGCCGTCGGACGCGTCCACCGCCGCTGCCACGCGTTTCAGCCAATCAAGGCGCGCCACGTCATCCCCGCCGCCTCCCGCGCCCAATCGCAGCATGCCACCTCACCCGCGCCACCTCACCGCGCCTCCCACCTTCACCGGGCCCGCGGAGCCCATCGCGAGCCCAGATATGCGCGGCGCCGCCGCGCCCCTTGCCGGACTTCGCCGGAGCGCCCCGCCGACTCGCCGGCGTTCGTCGTCCACCGCCGCCTTGACCCCACTTGTAGCGACCCGACCTCAAATGGTCAAGCCTCTGTGTATCTGTGCCATCCCTGGATCGGTATGCTGGCACACACAGTACATCAATGTATATATCAAAGTGCAATCACATGTATAAATAACGTAAAACTGATAATACCTCATAAGTCTCAGCGGAAACAAACATAAGGGTGTGGAGTCCCATCAACGCCAACGGCAAGTTGAGTGTAGACCGTAACCCTACAGTGTAACTCTTACTCGTCGTAGAAAATTCCTGCAACATAAGATGTTGCAGCCCTGTAGGTCAGTACATTGAATGTACTGGCAAGTCACATCATAAGAATAATGAACCTATTTGTACATGCAATTTAGCTGGTGGAAAGCTCTAATTTTAGTTTTTTTGCATAAAGCTAGTTTTTCCCTAGAATAAAAGATATTATTCTACCACTACTGTATAGCATAGGATGAGTTGGCAAACCCAACTCAATCCATTCCCAAAGTTTCATTTAAAACCCAACTGTTTAATTAAGAGTGATGAGATCTCCCAGTATTTCCACTACTAGATGCTCAAGTTGTCCGTAACCGGGGACACGACTAATCGATTAGGTTTTAACACTCTGCAGAGGTTTGCGCACTTTTCCTCACAAGACTCGATCGCCTCCCTTGAAGTTCTCGCACTGCCTGGCGTTTGAGAACAGGATGACCGAGACATAGTCTTTAAAAAATGTTCCCCCTTAACCCACGGATAGGCCGGTACACCTACATCATTCTACATCTGCTAGCCCATCCCGGAAGGGGTCACACTAACTACTCAACTAAGCCAGAGCCCATATTGGCTTGTGGCTGCACATGTAAGCTTCTAGACATGAGAATACGATTGATCTCTTTGAGCCTGGGCGGCCGACCACTAGTGGTGCACCACCATGGGTTAACCATGCATGCTCCCACTGTACTTCGCCACCATTCAAACCAAAATACCGCCCAGGTAGTTCATTTACAAGTCTTGGTCCTGATTACTACTTTGTCACTCATGTCTCACCATGTTCGCTTCCCAAACCACGTCTATATTTAGCAAGGCAAAAATAAACTTACACGATGGTGACAAGGATGTATAGATCAGACCTACCTCAAATGAACTACTAGGTAACGGCATAGCCATCTGGCAACAATAAATCTTACCATGCAACCCTACCTCAAAGGACTAAGTGCATAATAAAAACATAGGTAATTGAAGGAATGGTCAAATGTGAACTTGCTTGGTAATAGTTGATGAAGATGATATCGCTCTCAAAAATTTACTTAATAGAACTATTCGTTACTCTCCGATGAAAATCTATAAAGTCAAACATTGCACTCACATAAGCAACCATTTCAGAGAACTAGGAAGAACATGCAAAGCAAAAAGTCTTGGAAAAACCAAATGAACATTCAACACACTTAACTAGCATGGAAATAATTCTAGGTGCTAATAAGAAGTGACATAAGGTGCAAAACCGTGATGTGATCTATCATGCATACTTGCATAGTAATAAAACTATCATGGACATATATTAATCGTGTGAAAAGTATAGTGACAATGGTCCAGGTGGTAGGGTTTGGCTACGGTGACACGGTGCAAAAAGAATCACATCAATCGGAGCTACGGTTTAGGAGATATGGCCAGTTGAAGTTTGAATTCAAACCTGAATAAATTCAAATTTGAAATTGGCCAAAAGTTTTCAAAGTTGGTTCTCTGGATAAAGCTATTCGATATGAACATTTTGCCGCTGGTTTCATCTAATTTGGACTTACGGTTGAAAAGAAGTTCAGGGGCTAAACTGCAATATCCAGGGACTAGACAGAAAAGAAAGAAAATCATGAGCAGGTCCTCGGCCACGTGGCTTCTTGCGGGTGGCTGGGCAACGTTCGCTGCAGAAGCTTATACGATGGACGACCATTAAATAAGAAAACACTACCGCGGCTAAAAAAACCCAAGACCGGTTTTCACTAAAACCTCACGGGTTTAATAAAACCGAGATTAACCGGTTTAATTTGAAAAAACTAACAGAACAAGGGAGGGAGAAAGCAGGCGACTCACAGCGAGCGAGGACGGCGAACAGGGGGCGGCGGCGCTGGCGTCAGGCGGCGGACGGGCGATGGCGGCGGTGCTCCTCGGCGGCGGGGGAGGAGAAGAATGGGACGAGCACGACGTGGGCAGTCCGGTGGTGGCGACAACGCGCGTCGGGGTGACCCAGACGGGCGAAGCGAAGGGCAGCGTCTCCGTGCACCGGCGAGGACGCAAGTCGTTGGGGCGTCGTCTCCGGCATGACCTAGGCGAGGAAAAGACGTCAACAAGATGCGGGACAGCGAGGCAAGTTGATTGACAAAGAATAAGAGGGTTCGGGTGCGCTACCAGTGACGTAAACAACGACGAGAAGCTCCGGCTCCGGCGAGATGCGAAACGACGAGGCAGCGGCCATGAGTGGTGAGAGTCGTTGCGGAGTGGCAGAATCGAACGAGGGGCGTCGGGGGGAATTTATAGACGCGAGAAGGGGCTGTGGAGACTCCGGATGAGCTTTATCCTGAGCGGAGCGGGCGGCAGTTGCGGGCGGCACGTGCGTGCTCTATCTGGACAGGAGGAGCGGGAGGTTGGGGACGACGGGGTGGGCCCCATGCGTCAGCGGCAGCAGCGGGTAGCGAGCGCAGGAGGAGCACGCGGCTCATGCGGGCGGCGTTGGCCTCCTTCTGGCAGGCCACTGGCTGCCGTAGCGCTGCGGCTGGCCCATGGCCTCGCTGGCCTGTGGCTAGGCCGGCTGGCCAGCGCGTGCGTGCATGTTTCTTTTTTTATAGAACAAAACTATAACAGAGCAAAAATAAAAATAAACAAAAAAGTTACATAGGCATATTATATACCAAAATGCTCAGAAAAATATCAAGAATAAGATGAACTATTTTCCAAGTTCAAATAAATTATATAGAAAATCATAAAAGTCAAACAATGCTACTGTTGCATTTAAAATCAACAAAAATCATTTTTTTAAATAGCAAAATGATTTCAAATTTATTTTCTCCTAATTTTCCATTGAAGGGAATCATTTTACCCTTATTTCCATTTATTTATTTTTAGGAGAAAAATATTTTGAAAAGAAACTCAAATAACTCCCAATTGGATTTGAATTTAGAATTTCAAACAACTTCAAATGGAAAATGAGTTTCAAATAACTTCAAAGTGACTTCCAAATTATTAATTTGAAACTCCCAACTCTCTTTCTTCAATTTTGAAGAAGTCGTTTTATCTTCCCTCATGAACTCATTGAGTTGCTTAAAGTTTCTAAGTTTGAAATATTTCAAATGGAATTCAAATCATTTTCAAACCCCTTTTCATTTCTTTAAATGGAAGAAGTCATATTATCTTCACTCTAGGATCTTGTGATGAAATGAATTTGAATTCTTCGAGATCAAAATGCAAGATGAGAGTTTTGGGAAAGTCCTTTTATTCCCTCTCATTCAACTTTCAAAAAGTTTTCAATTTCCAATCTTTTCACACAATCAATCACACAACAATAAAACAAACAATCATAATAATTTATTTAATATAACATTCCAAAATTTAGAATTTTGGGATGTTACACCACCGGAGCACGCCGCCGCCGCGATGCACTCTTGCCGCATCAGGTCGCCGGCCACCGTGCCCATCCCCATCTCCTTCTTCCTCCTCTGACCGACCTCTCTCACCTTGCTCTCTCTCTCTTCCCTCCCCGCAGGATCCTCCACCGCCGCCCTGTAAAGCTCCGCTCGACGCCGGCGGCCGTCACCGATGCCGGGAACGGAGGCCCCGCCCTGTTCTCCACTGGATCCGGCGGATCTGGCCGCCCACGCCGCCTCGCTTTTGTCCCGCTCGCCAGAGCCCTAGCGCCGCCGGCCTCGTCCCCGGTCGGGAGGAGGACGACGCGCGCCAACCGCCTCCCCTGCAGCGCCCGCGTGGGTCGGCCCATCTCCAGCCGGCCCAGCTCCCTCCTCCTCAGATGGGCTCAGCCCATTGGTGAGCGCCCGCTATACCCCGCCCGTGCGAGGAACTCTATCTTGCGCCCGCTCGTCTGTTTTTTTCCACCAAGTCCCTAGATCTGAACATTTTGGGTGCACCTTTGACATGCTATAACTCCATGACCGTAGCTCCGTTTCATGCATATAAGATATCAAAATGTTCATTGTGAGATGATCTTCATTTCATCACATTGTGGCATTCTTGTTTGAGTTCATATTGATGCCCTAATCATTGATGCAAGAGTGCTATAAAATGTTTCCTGCTGTTACTTATCAGATTATGATGAATTGTCATTTTTGTCACATCTATGGTGTGCATCATATGGGCATGAGCTCTACATGTGTTTTGATCTATGCCATGCCATCTTTACAGCGGTGTATGCCATGTATTTTTGTGATCAATGTGGTGACTAGCACAAGCATGCAAAGTAGCCTTCGTGATATTGCTGATTTCAGGGACTTAGGATTTTGCTAAGTCCTTGGTCTGCTGTTATTTTTATGCCATGTAACCTTGATGCTACAGAGAGATTCATGGTTGTTTTGAGTTGCTTCAGTAAGAATGATTTGTACATATGGTTGTGCTCTATCCATCCGTTCCCCTGTTTGCAATTATGGAGTGCCCTAGCATGTCTTAATCTTGCTCTACTTTTGCTATAAAATGTTCCTGGCAGATTGTTTACATGTTAATCAATGTTGCCATGGTTGTTGTAGTTGGTCCATACATGCTATGAACTTTTTATTGCCATGGTTAGCTTCATGAACATGTCATCTTGTTGTAGGTATTCTTTTCTTGTCATTAAATGCCTTGTGGTGAGTGTTTTGAGCTCGCAAAGATGTCTTCATAATTCTGTTTATGCCATGCTCTGTTTTCTGCTAAGTCTGAAACTGTTAATAAAATTTGCTATGTTTACATGGGTGCTATCATATCTTCTGTGCCTTTTTGGCTCATGATCAGGAAGGGACTTTTGTTCTATGCTTTGAGTAGATTCATTCCATGACTTTGTTTGCTTTGATCTGTTTCTGTAGCATGTTGTTTGCTTGCTCTAAACATGGCTTCCTGATGTTATTCCTGGCATGTTAGTATTTTTCACTAAGTCTGTGAAGCTGATATCTTTTGCACTTTTGCCATACTTGTTTGAACCTGCTCTGGTGTGATTTAGCCGTAGCTCAGTGTTCATGTTTTGTTAAGCATATTGAGTAGATCACTGGCATATGCTTTGTTGCTATGTTAGAGTGTAGTAGCTTAGTTTCTTGTTGCATTCTAGATGGCATCGTGCTGTTAATCGCAGAATTGTGTCATTCTTGTTTTACTTGTCATTTGCAAACCGTGCATCCGATTCTGGTGTTCTTTATATCAATTTTGACCGAAATCATCTCATCTTTCCAGTGGCACACTTGGTTTGCCAAGTTGATGCCTTGATCATTCTTTCCCTTCCGGAGCATGCATATGCATTGCATATCACATCACGCATATCATGCCATGTGTTGCATCATGTTGCTTGTGCATTGCACCGTGATTGATTGTTGGTCATTTGCTTGTGTTCTTGCTTTCGGTAGAGCTGGGAGATGAATACGTGATCGAGGAACCTGTTGAGTACACTAACGAGGATCAAGCTTTCGTCAACTCTGAGAACTTTGCAGGCAAGATGACCATACCCTCGAAATCACTTCTATCTTTGCTTGCTACTTGCTCGCTCTATTGCTATGCCGCGATACCTACCACTTGCTTTATCATGCCTCCCATATTGCCATGTCAAGCCTCTAACCCACCTTTTCTAGCAGACCGTTGTTTGGCTATGTTACCGCTTTTGCTCAGCCCCTCTTATAGCGTTGCTAGTTGCAGGTGAAGATGAAGTTTTGTTCCTTGTTGGAACATGGATATGTTGGGATATCATTATTATCTCTTATTACTTTAATGCATCTATATACTTGGTAAAGGGTGGAAGGCTCGGCCTTATGCCTGGTGTTTTGTTCCACTCTTGCCGCACTAGTTTCCGTCATACCGGTGTTATGTTCCTTGATTTTGCGTTCCTTACGCGGTTGGGTGTTAGGGGAACCCCTTGATAGTTCGCTTGGAATAAAACTCCTCCAGTAAGGCCCAACCTTGGTTTTAACATTTGCCACCTAAGCATTTTTCCCTTGGGTTCTACAGACTCAAGGGTTATCTTTATTTTAAACCCCTGGGCCAGTGCTCCTCCGAGTCTTGGTCCAAACTGGGCGATGTCCGGCGCCCCCTGGGCAACCAGGGTCTATGCCAACCCGATGTCTTGCCCATCCGGTGTGCCCTGAGAACGAGATATGTGTGACTCCTATCGGGATTTGTCGGCACATCGGGCGGCTTTGCTGGTATTGTTTTACCATTGTCGAAATGTCTTGTAACCGGGATTCCGAGACTGATCGGGTCTTCCCGGGAGAAGGAATATCCTTCGTTGATCGTGAGAGCTTGTGATGGGCTAAGTTGGGACACCCCTGTAGGGTTTGAACTTTCGAAAGCCGTGCCCACAGTTATGTGGCAGATGGGAATTTGTTAATATTCGGTTGTAGAGAACTTGACCCTTAACTTAATTAAAATGAATCAACCGCGTGTGTAGCCGTGATGGTCTCTTTCCGGCGGAGTCCGGGAAGTGAACACGGTTTTGGAGTTATGCTTGTGCGTAAGTAGTTTCAGGATCACTTCTAGTCCACGACCGTTGCTTTGCTTCTCTTCTCGCTCTTATTTGCGTAAGTTAGCCACCATATATGCTAGTGCTTTGCCGCAGCTCCACCTCACTACCCTTTCCTACCCATAAGCTTAAACAGTCTTGATCGCGAGGGTGTGAGATTGCTGAGTCCCCGTGACTCACAAATACTTCCAAACAGTTGCAGGTGCCGATGATACCAGTGCAGATGATGCAACCGAGCTCAAGTGGGAGCTCTATGATGATCGTGTTCCTTGTGTTGTTTCGATTCCTGTTGATTAGTAGTGGTGCCCAGTTGGGCGATCGGGGATCTAGCAATTGGGGTTGTCTTCTTTTATTTTGGTTCTGTAGTCGGACCTTGTTTGTATTTCGGGTGATGTATGTTTAACTTGTATTGTGTGAAGTGGCGATTGTAAGCCAACTCTTTATCCCTTTCTTATTCAGTACATGGGATTGTGTGAAGATTACCCCTCTTGCGACAAACCTACCATGATGCTATGCCTCTAAGTCGTGCCCCGACACGTGGGAGATATAGCCGCATTGTGGGTGTTACAAGCTCTCCACCCGCTCCCCCTTTTTTGCTAGTGGGTCATGGGTTGTGCTGCGTGATGGGTCGCAGGGAGGAGGAGCTTCCCTCGGCCATCGTTTCTTTTTATTTTTCTTCTTCTTCTTCTTCTTCTTCTCTATCGCAGTGATGAGCCGTGTAGCGGGATTGTCCATGGGGAGGGGGATCCCCTGGTCATTTTCTTCTTTGGTGTAGGGCGTCTAGAGGTCGTCTCGGATGTCATTTCTCCTTTTTTTTGTCGATAGAGGAGTTTGCTCGGGTATTTGTTGGGGATTACCGAGGAGGAGCCTCCCGACCACATTTCTTTTTCTTCTTCGTTGATCACTGGGGAAGCCCCTGTTGGGGAACGTAGTTATTTCAAAAAAAAAATCTACGCACATGCAAGATCACGGTGATGCATGGCAACGAGAGGGGAGATCATGTCTACGTACCCTCGTAGACCGGAAGCGGAAGCGTTTATCAACGCGGTTGATGTAGTCGTACACCTTCATGATCCGTCCCGATCAAGTACCGAACGTACGGCACCTCCACGTTCAGCACACGTTCAGCTCGATGACGTCCTCGCCTTCTTGATCCAGCAAGAGGGGCAAATTAGTAGATGAGTTCCGGCAGCACGACAGCGTGGTGACGGTGTTGGTGAAGAACAATTTCCGCAGGGTTTCGCCTAAGCACTACAAAAACTATTACGGAGGATAAACTAGAGGGGACGGGGTTGCCAGCACATGGCTTGGTGTTTCTTGATGTGTCTTGGGTGCTAGCCCTACCCCTCTATTTATATGTTGAGCCTTGGGGTTGAAACTTGGAGTAAAAACCTCCACAAAGTCGGTTTCACCCGAAAGGCAAGAGTCCTTCTCGGACTCTAGGGCCAGACGCCAGGGTTCCCGGCGTCTGGACCCAGACGCCAGGGACCCTGGCGTCTGGCCCCTGGACTCCGCAAAACTTCCTTTTGCGCTTTCCAAAAACCTTGTGGGCTTTCCCCTTTGGCCCAAATAAAGTGTTCTCGTACCGAAACATTTCGGGAAACATCCGGAACCCTTCCGGAGACCAAACACTATTATCCCATATATCAAACTTTATCTCTGGACCATTCTAGAGTTCCTCGTCATGTCTGTGATCTTATTCGGAACTCCGAACAACATTCGGTTACCAACATACATAACTCATAAATACTATATCATCAACGAACGTTAAGCGTGCGGACCCTACGGGTTCGAGAACTATGTAGACATGACCGAGACACTTCTCTGGTCAATAACCAATAGCGGAACCTGGATGCCCATATTGGCTCCTACATATTCTACGAAGATCTTTATGGGTCGAACCGCATAACAATATACGTTGTTCCCTTTGTCATCGGTATGTTACTTGCCCGAGATTCGATCGTCGGTATCTCAATACCTAGTTCAATCTCGTTACCGGCAAGTCTCTTTACTCATTCCGTAATGCATCATCCCGCAACTAACGCATTAGTTACATTGCTTGCAAGGCTTATAGTGATGTGCATTAGCGAGAGGGCCCAGAGATACCTCTCCAACAATCGGAGTGACAAATCCTAATCTCGATATATGCCAACTCAACAAGTACCATCGGAGAACACCTGTAGAGCACCTTTATAATCACCCAGTTACTTGTGAGGTTTTGTAGCACACAAAGTGTTCCTCCGGTCATCGGGAGTTGCATAATCTCATAGTCATAGGAACATGTATAAGTCATGAAGAAAGCAATAGCAGTAAACTAAAACGATCAAGTGCTAAGCTAACGGAATGGGTCAAGTCAATCACATCATTCTCCTAATGATGTGATCCCGTTTATCAAATGATAACTCATGTCTATGGTTAGGAAACATAACCATCTTTGATCAACGAGCTAGTCAAGTAGAGGCATACTAGTGACACTCTGTTTGTCTATGTATTCACACATGTATTATGTTTCCGGTTAATACAATTCTAACATGAATAATAAACATTTATCATGATATAAGGAAATAAATAATAACTTTATTATTGCCTCTAGGGCATATTTCCTTTAGCCCCCCCCCCAATCGCTTTTGTGTTTTTGGAGGATTGCCGAAGGAGCCCCCCCCCCCAACCAATTTTCTTCTCCTTGCTGGCAGATCACAAACTGGACCGCCCTCGCTCTATGTGTTTGCTCGATAGCTTGATGCACAGAGACAAGTAGGAGCCCCCCACCCCCTTTTTTGCTAGTTGGTCATGGGTTGTGTTGCATGATGGGTCGCAGGGAAGAGGAGCTTCCCTCGGCCACTTCTTCTTCTTCTTCTTCTTCTTCTTCTTCTTCTTCTTCTCTGTCGCAGTGATGAGCCGTGTAGCGGGATTGTCCATAGGGAGGGGGGTCCCCTGGTCATTTTCTTCTTTGGTGTAGGGCGTCAGGAGGTCGTCTCGGATGCCATTTCTCTTTTCTTTTTTTGTCGACGGGGGAGTTTGGTTGGGGATTACCGAGGAGCCTCCCAACCACATTTCTTACTCTTTTTGGTTGATCTGTGGGGAAGCCCCCCCCCAAACCGATTTTGTTCTTTGCTCTCACAACCACTTTGTGTTGTGTTTTTTTTGAACGAGCCAGCCATGGCTGGCGTTTTTTTTCGAAATGGAGGAAAAAGAATTGCCTCATCGATTAATTAAGAAGAAGAGAATTGTCCGGTTAATGTATGGGAAACCGGGCTAAAACCGAAACAATCAGACCATAATTGGGTTACTCACCAATCATGACCCCACGAGCACACGTGCAACCCGCCAAACCCTTCTAACACACAATAACTCCTCATGCTTGTACACCACAATTTTGAACCCGACAAGAACATCCCAACAGAAGATAGTGAACCACGCTGAAACCACAATGACAACCCGAATCGTGAGGATGAGCCGAGGGACCAGGAATCATCCATTAAGCAGTTGCAGGCGTCTTACCTATGGCGCCACTCTTTTTGCCTTTGCACCTTAGTGACTTCTCCTTCACTATACCAGTCCGAGGGCAATCACTCACCTTGTATTTTCCCTTGAATGTCGTTCCCGTCAGGAGGCAAGCAATCGCCCTTCCAGTTCCAGGGCTAATAGCCTCCACGCTAGTGAGCAAGTCACAAAGCTCTTTTGCAAAGAGAGCATTGGAATTATCCGTCGGCGAGGGTGGAATGGGTGCAGAAGCCACATGTGAGCGCGCAGGCGAGTTCACCTCACTCGACTCACATGTCAAGGTTGAATCATGTCCCTCACACGTGGTTGTCTGCGTGTCCACCATCATATGCTCCATTGATAGAGGCGAATTAGAGCTCGCACATAACACTTGAAGCTCGGGCATCACCTGCAACACCGGAGGCACAACCACAGGAATGGTCCCGCCCTCGGTGGTAGACATCACAGTGGGCAAGGCAGACGGCGATGATGAGTTGTCCATAGCTCTAGGGGAGAAACAACCATAGAGCTCCTCAACCCTGTTCTCCACTGAGCCACCAACATCAACCTCACTAGAAGGATGTGGCGTAGGAGCGGATTGCAACACAACCGGCACAAGGGAGAGCTCTCCCAGAGCAGCCTCCGCTCGCTCCAGAAAGCTCCCAATGCGCACCAGGAGCTTAGCCTGGGCTGCTAGAGTGGACTGGAGCAGTACTTCAGATTGGGTTGCCGACTCAGCGTGAGCGGAAACGACCGATGCCCAGGACCTTCGGTGAAGCACCTTGGAGGGGAGCTGGGATACCATCGGACCATCACAAGGAGTTGGAGCTCGGTAATGCTCGGTGTCGAGGCGAGACCGTGGCGGCATGGCAAGGCATGCAAGTGAGCTGAATGGACGCCAAGCATTGCGACACCCACGCGCCCAGTGGCCGTTCTCCAAGCAGCGGGAGCACCTCAAGGGATCTCTGCAATCAGCCGCTCGATGACCAGGAGCAAGACATCTGCAACACCTACCAAAGAGGCAAGCCGGAATGGGACGAGGGGGCAATGCCGGAGCTGGCAACTCCAGACAGCGCCGACCACGCTGAGGCAGCACATCTTGCCATCCTCCACTCGCCTCTCTCTCGTGCATCACACACCGATCAGTACGCTGAGCTGCCGGGACAGAACTTTTGGCAGCCGGTGGCGTCAATGGGGCCAACTCCTCCTCTTCCACATCGTCAACATCCTCGTCACCAAGGGAAGCCCAAGACACATACCTCCCCATGTCTAAGTCAACCGGGGACGCGTCGACGGGTGCTGTCGGGGACGAGTCAATGATGAGCGCTGCTGGAGACGACGGTGGCAGGACGGAGGCCGCACCGGCTGTAGCGGGAGTGGAGGGCTCTGTCGAAGCCGAAGATGTCGTCGCCTCCTCCCCGAGGAGCGTACGGGCCACCCTTCGCCCTTGGACGGCTGGTTCGGCACGGCGGGAGGCGAGGGCGGCCGCGGCGAGAGTTGACGCGGGAGCTAGAGCGGGAGGCGGCGGACAACTGACGATCAGCATGGCAGGAGTGGCCGCCGCCATCGCGACCGACGCGGATGCGGGCCGAGGTCGTGGGTCGGGGCGGCGAGAGGTGAGGGCGGTCGCGGGAACTGGAGCAGCAGGCGGCGAGGAGCCGGCGCTCGGCACGGCCAGAGTGGCCTCCGTGGCCGACGCAGGCGCGGGTCGAGGTCGTGGATGAGCACCCATGACGTCACCCCGCAGGGAGAAGCACGTAGGCTGCAAGAGGGCGTCGAGAGGATGCCGGATCTGGACCGGGCACTTGCAGGGGAGGCCGGAGAAGGGAGATCAGGGCGGCGGCGCCGCCGGCGCAGGCGGGCTCGCGAGAGCCATGTCCGCTCACAGATTATATTTCCATGGCTGGGGTTTCATTGATTAAGCAGGGAGCTTTGTGTTGTGGTTGTGAAGTTACTTTCCGCTATTCTTTTCTTCTTACACACACTTAAGTCGTTTCCTTCATCGTGGTCCATCAAGGAAGGAGTGTTCTCGGCCACCATTTTTTCTTCGGAAATGTTAACGCCCACACGTGTGGGCGTTCACCATCCCGACCACACACAAGCATCTCCGTTGGCAACTTTGTGCACGAATCTTGGAACAAACCGGTCGGTTTTCTGCGCCACGTAGGACGAGGCACGTGTGCGGTGTGCGAGTTAGTTCACCCGCACGTTGGTTGCCATCCCGCGGTCAGCGGTTGCCACTCGGAGGCGTGCGGTGGAACTGCTATGCGCCCGCACACCACGCTCCGATCGCGGTTGACGTCAAACACGTCGCACACATCTGCCCCCTCTCCCTCACGGTTCCATTTACTCACCCGCACCGCAGTTACTGGCACAACCCACTCGCATTTCAAACCATTGGAGGAGAAGGCCAGGGGAGAAGGCGACGGCGGAGGCGGAAGAATCGACGGTGTTCGCGGCCGTCGGTGGGGCTCGCCGGAACGGAGCGGCTTCGCCGGAGCGCCTGCGGGTTGAAGGTAATGCTCGCTACAACTCTCGCAATCCCTTCCTGCATTTTTTCCCTTCCCTCCCTATTCGATTCCTCGATCGAGATCCGTAGAGATTCAGGCGGTTCGGCGATGCGTCGGCTTTCCCGCCGGTGCCGAAGTCGTCTGCTAGCCGTTTTTGGTGGCACTGGGCAGTTTCGTCGCGGCCGCGGCCGCGGCATCGTCGGTGTGGTTATGCCTGTTCGGAGGCACGCACTAGTCTTGCCTATGGATTGGGCAGGTGTCTCACGGTTTGTTTGATGCGCATTGGTTCGAATTTGTGTTTGTAGTCAGTTCGTGGGAGAATTTTGAGGGTGAATTTGAAGTCGCGGTAGTTGCCATTGAACCCTAGATCTAGTTAGTTGGGTTTTGAAACTGTAGTATGAGGCGAACTTGATAGTTTAATTAACTACCATGATTGTGTGGCAATTAACTCCCTGAACAAATGTGATAGTTGCCACAAACGTGTTTCCCCTTGCGGCAACAAATTACTGAAATGACTGTGTTAGTTGCCACATATAAGCTTTCGCATGGGGCAACTATTTTTATTGAATGACTGTGATAGTTGCCACACACACGCTCTTCCATGTGGCAACTAAATTTGCTGAATTACTGTGATAGTAGTGACAAACATGCTTTTTCATTGTGGCATCTAATTTTTCTGACTGATTTGTGATAGTTACCACACTGTGATAGTTGCCAAAATCGGTAGTCAATGCAGTTTCAGGAGCCAACTGCACTGGACGGCAACTAATGTGCACATCAAGTGTGCCTGTTGCCACTTGGATAGTATATTCATGTGGCGAATAGAATGTGAACACGCTGTCTGTTGCCATTCTGTAGATAAGACAGTGTGGCAAATTGGTTGCATAATGTGGCAACCAAATTTGCATATCAATTGTGTCAGATGCCATACATATGCTTTGCATGTGGCAAGTTTTTGGCTGACCACATCATGTCTGTTGCCATGCCACAGTCAGTACAATATGGAAAATTCATTGTACTGTAGGCGCAATTTTTTTTTGCCACGACGACTTTGTGATATCTGATCACACTGTGGCAATTTTTCAGGTTCTTGAATTAGATGTGGTTTCATCGATTTGTTGTAGTATGTGTTGCATTTCAGCACGGCAATTTCACCCTAGCACATTTCTGCCGCTGAACAAGTGGCATTTGATTGGTGTATTTTTAGGACAGTGTGTGAGCTGCCACATCTTAGTTTTTCTGATGTGGAGGATTCTGTGACTTTCTATCGTACTATCTTGGGCTAACATGGCAACTTCAACATTTTTTGTTTTCAAGTGCATTTACCATATGTACACTTTTTTTACTTGATAATGCAACCAACGTGCTTACTTGCCACGTTTATGTTTCCGACAATCATAGGAGGCGTGCGTGTGTGTTCATGTTATTTTTTCTGGATTCACTAGTTGACATTTTCTGTTAGGTGGCAACTGCTTTCCTCTTGCATTTACATTTCCACCATGACAATTTGGTCTATTCCTATCTCAGCAGAATGGCTCGTGGCGATCATCAAAACGATGATGATGATTTCATGGATCCACCACAGCGTAATCGGGCAACTGGACGGAGAAAAGAGGGTGATGAGGTAAATGTTCACACATCCCCCCTTCCTCCTGCTTTATGTTAATGGTTGACACCTCGAGCTTGCAGTCGTTTGACACGAACTAAAATTTCATGACATTGCAAAACATGGCAACAACTGATCACTTTTTGCAAAAACATGGCAACAACTGATCACTTTTTGTCTGTTTTTTGCAGAAGAAGAAACGTATTCGCAACAGAGCCTCCCAAGAACGACTGACTGCGTTGACTGACAAATTCACCGACGATCAGAAGGGGGCTGCTGCTGAGATGGGTATGCAGTCTATGATGGATGTCCGGTGCACGAACCTTGTCAACCCTGTATGCGACTGGCTTGGTGAGATCTATGACCCCGCCTCCAGGTAATTCGTGATTCCGGGACGTGGAAGACTACCGTTGAACGAGGAATCCGTGTTCTGCACTTTGGGTGTGCCTCGTGGACATATGAAAATCCCGTACGAGGTCAACAATGAGATCGAGGAAGCGCTGTTCCCCCGTTTGTTTCCTGGGTCTGAATCCATGCCGAACACATCTACAGTGGCAGATTCGCTGCAGGCCATGACGACGCATGGAGATGTTTTCAAGATGAAGCTACTCATGTACCTCATCTCAGCTGTTTTCACGCCGACCACCTCTCTTCGCCCAAGCAACAAATGCTTCCCCATCCTGGTGAATGATCCATCTTTACTACTTTATTTTCCTTTGATCTTTTTGGCTCCGATGTCATGTGTAAAGCTAGTGACTGCCGGCGTTTTCCGATGTTTTTTTCCATTTGATTTCTGATGCGGCAACCTTTTTTTGTCCTGAAATTTTGTGTGGTGCAGGCGGATCTGGGAAATGTGAAGAACATGAATTGGTGTAAGTTTATTGCCGACTTCCTGCACGATGCATTCTCAAGCAAGATGTACCAAAAGGGTTGTCGACTGCATTTAATGGTATTTTTTTACCAGTTCTTTCTGTGAACACTGTTTTTGAACACACTTTTATTCATGCATGGCAACCTGATCATATCAAGATGGCAACCTGATCATATCAAGATGGCAACTGCCATAATGACAATATGGCAACTGGCATAATGACAATATGGCAACTCCCATCATATTAGTATGGCAACTGTCATCATACTATGATGGCAACTGCCATCATAACAACATGGCAACTGCTATCACACTATGATGGCAATTAGAACATGTAGATGGCATCTTCTTCTTTTTCTTCTCTTCTTTCATGCACCTCAACTTGATTATCATGGGAACATATATTATCCTCTTTTTCTCCACACAGTACCCATGATGGCAACTGATATTTATTTCTTTTTAAAATTGTTTTGCATCAGCTCATGTACGTCGACTGTCTTGACCTGTCCACCGTGGATTTCACTGGGACAGGAGGCCCGCCGCCTGCGCACAAGTTTGTTGTTTCTGCATGGACTATCAACGCTGTCAAGGTTGTGCTTGCCGCAGACAAGGCTACTGACACCACATATGGAAAACTGCAGGTTAGTTCTGGTTTCTTTGCCCATATGGCATGCCTACAAATTGGCATGAGGCAACCGTCTGTGGGTCATAAGAGATGACTACCTTTGTTATCAATGGCTGTCTGAGTACTGTATCCATGTCTCATTCCACATGGCAACTCTTTTCATTCGTGCTTAAACTTACATTCTCTCTCTTACGTCCTAGCTTTTTTTTTTCTTTTTTTCTTTTTTTGTTCTTTCCAGCTGATGGCCAAGCATGCTATAGACTACAGCGTGTTTGGGGGGCCTCAAAACTTTGGAAAGTGGATGAACGTGCACTTAGCTCCGTCTTGCCCTGCCGAGGTAATCAAAAGATCTACATCTATGGTTTGCCGTGGAGTATTTTTTGATGTCGTGCAAGTGATTGCAATAGGGTGGTCATTGATGCTTCTTTGTTTCGTGCATAGGCGAGGGCACCTGTTGAGCATCTAATAGGGCAGTTTGCATCTGGAATGACCGGCTTGCTCGGGAAGTTGGTTGAGGGGTGGACGTCCTGTTGGGGAACGTTGCAGAAAATTAAAATTTTTCCTACGGTTTCACCAAGATCCATCTATGAGTTCATCTAAGCAACGAGTCAAGGGAGAGATTTTGCATCTACATACCACTTGTAGATCGAGTGCGGAAGCTTTCAAGGGGATGGTGATGAGGGAGTCGTACTCACCGTGATTCGTATCACCGACGACCAAGTGCTGAAAGGACAGCACCTCCGCGTTCAACACACGTACGGTACGGGCGACGTCTCCTCCGTCTTGATCCAGCAAGGAGGAAGGAGAGGTTGAGGAAGACAGCTCCAACGGTAGCACGACGGCGTGGCGTTGTTGGTGCAGCAGTACTCCGACAGAGCTTCGCCAAGCACGTACGGAGGAGGAGAGGTGTTGGGGAGGGGAGGGGCTGCGCCTTGGCTTGTGTCTAGCAGCCCTCCCCTCACCCCTCTATATATAGGAGGAGAGGGGCAAGGGGGCCAGCCCTCTAGGGGAAACCCTAGAGGGGGGCGGCGGCCAAAGGGAGAGGGAAAAAGGGTGGCTTGCCCCCAAGCTAGGGGGGCGCCCCCTTTAGGGTTTCCCCTCCCCTTACCCTAGCCGCATGGGCCTAGGTGGGGAGGCGCGCCCAGCCCACTAGAGCTGGCTCCCTCTCCCACACAGCCCATGTGGCCCCCCCCGGGAGGGGTGGCCCCACCCGGTGGACCCCCGGAACCCTTCCGGTGGCCCCGATACAATACCGGTATGCCACCGAAACTTTCCGGTGTCCGTTTAACCACTTTCCTTATATAAATCTTTACCTCCGGACCATTCCGGAACTCCTCGTGACGTCCGGGATCTCATCCGGGACTCCGAACAACATTCGGTAATCACATACTTGTCTTCCTGATAACCCTAGCGTCACCGAACCTTAAGTGTGTAGACCCTACGGGTTCGAGAGACATGCAGACATGACCGAGATGACCTCAGGTCAATAACCAACAGCGGGATCTGGATACCCATGTTGGCTCCCACATGCTCCTCGATGTTGTCATCGGATGAACCACGATGTCGAGGATTCGATCAAACCCCGTATGCAATTCCCTTTGTCAATCGGTACGTTACATGCCCGAGACTTGATCGTCGGTATCCCAATACCTCGTTCAGTCTCGTTACCGGCAAATCACTTTACCCGTACCGCAATGCATGATCCCGTGATCAAACACTTGGTCACTTTGAGCTCATTGTGATGATGCATTACCGAGTGGGCCCAGAGATACCTCTCCGTCATACGGAGTGACAAATCCCAGTCTCGATCCGTGTCAACCCAACAGACACTTTCGGAGATACTTGTAATGCACCTTTATAGTCACCCAGTTACGTTGTGACGTTTGGTACACCCAAAGCACTCTTACGGTATCCGGGAGTTACACGATCTCATGGTCTAAGGAAGAGATACTTGACATTGAAAAAGCTCTAGCAAAACGAACTACACGATCTTGTGCTATGCTTAATATTGGGTCTTGTCCATCACATCATTCTCCTAATGATGTGATCCCGTTATCAACGACATCCAATGTCCATAGCCAGGAAACCATGACTATCTGTTGATCACAACGAGCTAGTCAACTAGAGGCTCACTAGGGACATATTGTGGTCTATGTATTCACACGTGTATTACGATTTCCGGATAATACAGTTATAGCATGAATAAAAGACTATTATCATGAACAAAGAAATATAATAATAACACTTTTATTATTGCCTCTAGGGCATATTTCCAACAGTCTCCCACTTGCACTAGAGTCAATAATCTAGTTACATTGTGATGAATCGAACACCCATAGAGTTCTGGTGTTGATCATGTTTCGCTCGCGAGAGAGGTTTAGTCAACGAATCTGCGACATTCAGATCCGTATGTACTTTGCAAATTTCTATGTCTCCATATTGAACATTCTCACGGATGGAGTTGAAACGACGCTTGATGTGCCTGGTCTTCTTGTGAAATCTGGGCTCCTTCGCAAGGGCAATGGCTCCAGTATTGTCACAGAAAAGTTTGATCGGCCCCGACGCATTGGGTATGACTCCTAGGTCGGTGATGAACTCCTTCACCCAAATAGCTTCATGCGCTGCCTCCGAGGCTGCCATGTACTCCGCTTCACATGTAGATCCCGCCACCACGCTCTGCTTGCAGCTGCACCAGCTTACTGCTCCACCATTCAACATATACACGTATCCGGTTTGTGACTTAGAGTCATCCAGATCTGCGTCGAAGCTAGCGTCGACGTAACCCTTTACGACGAGCTCTTCGTCACCTCCATAAACGAGAAACATGTCCTTTGTCCTTTTCAGGTACTTCAGGATATTCTTGACCACTGTCCAGTGTTCCTTGCCGGGATTACTTTGGTACCTTCCTACCAAACTTACGGCAAGGTTTACATCAGGTCTAGTACACAGCATGGCATACATAATAGATCCTATGGCTGAAGCATAGGGGATGACACTCATCTCTTCTATATCTTTTGCCGTGGTCGGGCATTGAGCCGAGCTCAATCTCACACCTTGCAATACAGGCAAGAACCCCTTCTTGGACTGATCCATTTTGAACTTCTTCAAAATTTTATCAAGGTATGTGCTTTGTGAAAGACCTATGAGGCGTCTCGATCTATTTCTATAGATCTTGATGCCTAATATATAAGCAGCTTCTCCAAGGTCCTTCATTGAAAAACACTTATTCAAGTAGGCCTTAATGTTGTCCAAGAATTCTATATCATTTCCCATCAAAAGTATGTCATCTACATATAATATGAGAAATGCTACAGAGCTCCCACTCACTTTCTTGTAAACGCAGGCTTCTCCATAAGTCTGCATAAACCCAAACGCTTTGATCATCTCATCAAAGCGAATGTTCCAACTCCGAGATGCTTGCACTAGCCCATAAATGGATCGCTGGAGCTTGCATACTTTGTTAGCGTTCTTAGGATCGACAAAACCTTCCGGCTGCATCATATACAGTTCTTCCTTAAGATAACCATTAAGGAATGCCGTTTTGACGTCCATCTGCCATATCTCATAATCATAGTATGCGGCAATTGCTAACATGATTCGGACGGACTTAAGCTTCGCTACGGGAGAGAAAGTCTCATCGTAGTCAATCCCTTGAACTTGCTGATAACCCTTAGCGACAAGTCGAGCTTTATAGATGGTAACATTACCATCCGCGTCCGTCTTCTTCTTAAAGATCCATTTGTTTTCTATCGCTCGCCGATCATCGGGCAAGTCAGTCAAAGTCCATACTTTGTTTTCATACATGGATTCTATCTCAGATTTCATGGCTTCTAGCCATTTGTTGGAATCTGGGCCCGCCATCGCTTCATCATAGTTCGAAGGTTCACCGTTGTCTAACAACATGATTTCCAGGACAGGGTTGCCGTACCACTCTGGTGCGAAACGTGTCCTTGTGGACCTACGAAGTTCAGTAGCAACTTGATCCGAAGTACCTTGATCATCATCATTATTTTCCTCTTCAGTTGGTGTAGGCATCACAGGAACATTTTCTTGAGCTGCACTACTTTCCCGTTCAAGAGGTAGTACTTCATCGAGTTCTACTTTCCTCCCACTTACTTCTTTCGAGAGAAACTCTTTTTCCAGAAAGGATCCGTTCTTGGCAACAAAGATCTTGCCCTCGGATCTTAAGTAGAAGGTATACCCAATGGTTTCCTTAGGGTATCCTATGAAGACGCATTTTTCCGACTTGGGTTCGAGCTTTTCAGGTTGAAGTTTCTTGACATAAGCATCGCATCCCCAAACTTTTAGAAACGACAGCTTAGGTTTCTTCCCAAACCATAATTCATACGGTGTCGTCTCAACGGATTTAGACGGTGCCCTATTTAAAGTGAATGTAGCTGTCTCTAGAGCGTATCCCCAAAATGATAGTGGTAAATCGGTAAGAAACATCATAGACCGCACCATATCTAATAGAGTGCGATTACGACGTTCGGACACACCATTACGCTGAGGTGTTCCAGGCGGCGTGAGTTGTGAAACGATTCCACATTTCTTTAAGTGTGTACCAAATTCGTGACTTAAGTATTCTCCTCCACGATCTGATCGTAGGAATTTTATCTTTCGGTCACGTTGATTCTCTACCTCATTCTGAAATTCCTTGAACTTTTCAAAGGTCTCAGACTTGTGTTTCATTAAGTAGACATACCCATATCTACTCAAGTCATCAGTGAGAGTGAGAACATAACGATATCCTCCGCGAGCCTCAACACTCATTGGACCGCACACATCGATATGTATGATTTCCAACAAGTTGGTTGCTCGCTCCATTGTTCCGGAGAACGGAGTCTTGGTCATCTTGCCCATGAGGCATGGTTCGCATGTGTCAAATGATTCATAATCGAGAGACTCTAAAAGTCCATCAGCATGGAGCTTCTTCATGCGCTTGACACCAATGTGACCAAGGCGGTAGTGCCACAAGTATGTGGGACTATCGTTATCAACTTTACATCTTTTGGTATTCACGCTATGAATATGTGTAGTATTACGCTCGAGATTCATTAAGAATAAACCATTGACCATCGGAGCATGACCATAAAACATATCTCTCATATAAATCGAACAACCATTATTCTCAGACTTAAATGAGTAGCCATCTCGTATTAAACGAGATCCAGATACAATGTTCATGCTCAAACTTGGCACTAAATAACAATTATTAAGGTTCAAAACTAATCCCGTGGGTAAATGTAGAGGTAGCGTGCCGACGGCAATCACATCGACTCTGGAACCATTCCCGACGCGCATCGTCACCTCGTCCTTCGCCAGTCTCCGCTTATTCCGCAGCCCCTGCTGTGAGTTACAAATATGAGCAACGGCACCGGTATCAAATACCCAGGAGTTACTACGAGTACTGGTAAGGTACACATCAATTACATGTATATCAAATATACCTTTAGTGTTGGCGGCCTTCTTATCCGCTAAGTATTTGGGGCAGTTCCGCTTCCAGTGACCCTTCCCCTTGCAATAAAAGCACTCAGTCTCAGGCTTGGGTCCATTCTTTGACTTCTTCCTGGCAACTGGCTTACCGGGCGCGGCAACCTCCTTGCCGTCCTTCTTGAAGTTCTTCTTACCCTTGCCCTTCTTGAACTTAGTGGTCTTATTGACCATCAACACTTGATGTTCTTTCTTGATTTCAACCTCTGCTGACTTCAACATAGAAAATACTTCAGGAATGGTCTTTACCATCCCCTGCATATTGTAGTTCATCACAAAGCTCTTGTAGCTTGGTGGGAGCGACTGAAGGATTCTGTCAATGACTGCCTCATCAGGGAGGTTAATATTCAGCTGGGTCATACGGTTGTGCAACCCAGACATCTTGAGTATGTGTTCACTGACAGAACTATTTTCCTCCATCTTACAACTATAGAACTTGTCGGAGATGTCATATCTCTTGACCCGGGCGTGAGCTTGGAAAACTAGTTTCAGCTCCTCGAACATCTCATATGCTCCGTGATGCTCAAAACGCTTTTGGAGCCCCGGTTCTAAGCTGTAAAGCATGCCACACTGAACGAGGGAGTAATCATCAGCACGAGACTGCCAAGCATTCATAATGTCTTGGTTCTCTGGGACGGGAGCGTCACCTAGCGGTCCTTCTAGGACATATTGTTTCCTGGCAGCTATGAGGATGATCCTCAGGTTCCGGACCCAGTCCGTATAGTTGCTGCCATCATCTTTCAGCTTGGTTTTCTCTAGGAACGCGTTGAAGTTCAAGTTGACATGAGCGTTGGCCATTTGATCTACAAGACATATTTGCAAAAGGTTTTAGACTAAGTTCATGATAATTAAGTTCATCTAATCAAATTATTGAATGAACTCCCACTCAGATTAGACATCCCTCTAGTCATCTAAGTGTTACACGATCCGAGTCGACTAGGACGTGTCCGATCATCATGTGAGACGGACTAGTCATCGTCGGTGAACATTCTCATGTTGATCGTATCTTCCATATGACTCGTGTTCGACCTTTCGGTCTCCGTGTTCCGAGGCCATGTCTGTACATGCTAGGCTCGTCAAGTTAACCCTAAGTGTTTTTGCATGTGTGAAACTGTCTTACACCCGTTGTATGTGAACGTAAGGATCTATCACACCCGATCATCACGTGGTGCTTCGAAACGACGAACTTTAGCAACGGTGCACAGTTAGGGGGAACACTTTCTTGAAGTTGTTATAAGGGATCATCTTATTTACTACCGTCGATCTAAGTAAACAAGATGCATAAACATAATAAACATCACATGCAATTATATAAAGTAGTGACATGATATGGCCAATATCATATAGCTCCTTTGATCTTCATCTTCGGGGCTCCATGATCATCTTGTCATCGGCATGACACCATGATCTCCATCATCTTGATCTCCATCATCGTGTCTTCATGAAGTTGTCACGCCAACGACTACTTCTACTTCTATGACTAACGCGTTTAGCAATAAAGTAAAGTAGTTTACATGGCGTTCTTCAATGACACGCAGGTCATACAAAAAATAAAGACAACTCCTATGGCTCCTGCCGGTTGTCATACTCATCGACATGCAAGTCGTGATTCCTATTACAAGAACATGATCTCATACATCACAATATATCATTCATCATTCATCACAACTTCTGGCCATATCACATCACATGACAATTGCTGCAAAAACAAGTTAGACGTCCTCTAATTGTTGTTGCATCTTTTACGTGGCTGCAATTGGGTTCTAGCAAGAACGTTTTCTTACCTACGAATAACCACAACGTGATCTTGTCAACTTCTATTTACCCTTCATAAGGACCCTTTTCATCGAATCCGCTCCAACTAAAGTGGGAGAGACAGACACCCGCCAGCCACCTTATGCAACTAGTGCATGTCAGTCGGTGGAACCGGTCTCACGTAAGCGTACGTGTAAGGTTGGTCCGGGCCGCTTCATCCCACAATACCGCTGAAGCAAGATAAGACTAGTAGCGGCAAGCAAGTTGAAAAGATCCACGCCCACAACAAAATTGTGTTCTACTCGTGCAATAGAGAACTACGCATAGACCTAGCTCATGATGCCACTGTTGGGGAACGTTGCAGAAAATTAAAATTTTTCCTACAGTTTCACCAAGATCCATCTATGAGTTCATCTAAGCAACGAGTCAAGGGAGAGAGTTTGCATCTACATACCACTTGTAGATCGAGTGCGGAAGCTTTCAAGGGGATGGTGATGAGGGAGTCGTACTCGCCGTGATTCGGATCACCGACGACCAAGTGCTGAAAGGACAGCACCTCCGCGTTCAACACACGTACGGTACGGGCGATGTCTCCTCCGTCTTGATCTAGCAAGGAGGAAGGAGAGGTTGAGGAAGACAGCTCCAACGGCAGCACGACGGCGCGGCGTTGTTGGTGCAGCAGTACTCCGACAGAGCTTCGCCAAGCACGTACGGAGGAGGAGAGGTGTTGGGGAGGGGAGGGGCTGCGCCTTGGCTTGTGTCTAGCAGCCCTCCCCTCACCCCTCTATATATAGGAGGATAGGGGCAAGGGGGCCGGCCCTCTAGGGGAAACCCTAGAGGGGGGCGGCGGCCAAAGGGAGAGGGAAAAAGGGTGGCTTGCCCCCCAAGCTAGGGGGGCGCCCCCTTTAGGGTTTCCCCTCCCCTTGCCCTAGTCGCATGGGCCTAGGTGGGGAGGCGCGCCCAGCCCACTAGGGGCTGGCTCCCTCTCCCACACAGCCCATGTGGCCCCCCCGGGAGGGGTGGCCCCACCCGGTGGACCCCCGGAACCCTTCCGGTGGCCCCGGTACAATACCGGTATGCCACCGAAACTTTCAGGTGTCCGTTTAACCACTTTCCTTATATAAATCTTTACCTTCGGACCATTCCGGAACTCCTCATGACGTCCGGGATCTCATCCGGGACTCCGAACAACATTCGGTAATCACATACTTGTCTTCCTGATAACCCTAGCGTCACCGAACCTTAAGTGTGTAGACCCTACGGGTTTGGGAGACATGCAGACATGACCGAGACGACCTCAGGTCAATAACCAATAGCGGGATCTGGATACCCATGTTGTCTCCCACATGCTCCTCGATGTTGTCATCGTATGAACCATGATCTCGAGGATTCGATCAAACCCCGTATGCAATTCCCTTTGTTAATCGGTACGTTACATGCCCGAGACTCGATCGTCGGTATCCGAATACCTCGTTTAGTCTCGTTACCGGCAAGTCACTTTACTCGTACCGTAATGCATGATCCCGTGATCAAACACTTGGTCACTTTGAGCTCATTGTGATGATGCATTACCGAGTGGGCCCAGAGATACCTCTCCGTCATACGGAGTGACAAATCCCAGTCTCGATCTGTGTCAACCCAACAGACACTTTCGGAGATACTTGTAATGCACCTTTATAGTCACCCAGTTACGTTGTGACGTTTGGTACACCCAAAGCACTCTTACGGTATCCGGGAGTTACACGATCTCATGGTCTAAGGAAGAGATACTTGACATTGAAAAAGCTCTAGCAAAACGAACTACACAATCTTGTGCTATGCTTAATATTGGGTCTTGTCCATCACATCATTCTCCTAATGATGTGATCCCGTTATCAACGACATCCAATGTCCATAGCCAGGAAACCATGACTATCTGTTGATCACAACGAGCTAGTCAACTAGAGGCTCACTAGGGACATATTGTGGTCTATGTATTCACACGTGTATTACGATTTCCGGATAATATAGTTATAGCATGAATAAAAGACTATTATCATGAACAAAGAAATATAATAATAACACTTTTATTATTGCCTCTAGGGCATATTTCCAACACGTCCGTCAGTGGCTCTGACAGCGACGCGGTTGCGAGGCAGTTCACTTAATTTGTCCCAGAACGTACACACCGGCCAACCGGTTGCCATGGCCGGTATGACTACAACAGTTCCCAAGAGCCTGCTGACACACAAGATGAACTAGGTGGAGATGCTGGTCTCAGCAAGGATGACGACGATGTCATGGAGAATGTGCAAGAGGACACCGATGATTATGATCATGTTGAAGTTCGCGCAGGTGGTAACAAGGGTAAGGATGCAACAGATGTCCCCCAACCGGAGAAGACATGGTTGCGAGAGGCGACGGGGTTTTGCCATCAAAGAGGAGGAGGGCTCCAGAGGGTGTTGGGCAGGGTTCTGCTGGCAAGAGGTCTAGGACCGACCCCGTAGCTGCCAGGAAGAGGTTCGACTTTTATTTTAGTTTTTTGCTTTGTCTATTTTCTTCAAACAAACTCATCCTTTTTTTTGCACTTGTTTTTGTTAAGCACGGCAACGAGTTTGCTGTCTGACAATTGCCACCTGTTTTTTCCTCCATCTCATACGTGCAGCGAGCCGACAGCTGGTGGACGAGCAGTTACGAAGAAACAGGCGCCAACGCCAACCCGTGTTTCTGCTCGGTTGAACAAAGGCACCCCCATTGACGGTGACACCCCTTCCACCAGGTCATCTCCTCGCACGACGACGACCAACACCGGGGATCCTGTCATGTTGCCAGACATGAGGAAGGTAGTCAAGAAGTAGGTTTTTCATCCGCTTTCATTGACATAGCGCTATATTTTCTTGATTTTCCAATGCATCCGTTTAGCTTGTCACATTGTCTTCTGTCATCGCCCCCACGTGGCAACTGCTGTTCTCCAAATGATTTTTTCCTTCCTTTTTAAGTGTATGGCAACTCCTATTGTTTTTTACATGGCAACTGGAATCTAGGCCAAATGGTAACTTTAATGTACCTAATGGCAACTGCCATCTTTACCGTTGGCTTGTGAGCTCATCCCACACCTAGGTTTCAAATTGCATTCATGGCAGATCAGACATTTTTATCATTCTTCAATTTGGCTAACATGGCGACTGCTGCTGGATGGCAACAGCTAATTATGACACATGGCAACTCACGTTCCCCTTACATGGCAACTACCAGCTTTTCCACTTGTTTTTCATTTTTTTAAGATTTCTACCAAGGCAAACATATTTTTGTTCATTTTTTAATACCTTTTTCATGTGCTTTATTTTTTTTGCAGGGTGAAGAAGACTACTACGCGCGGGGCCAAGCATATCAGTAAGGACCCGCTCGAACGCCTGCATTCAAAGTTGTCAACAAGGGGCAACTCAGATGTACATGAGGCACCAGGCGACAATACTGCTGCTGCACCGTTGACCGCTCCCACCAACTCTGATACAAGTGGCCGACCATCTCCGCCGGCTGCAGATGTGCAGGCTAGAACAATAGGCATCCGTACATCGGGGAGTGACGAGTCGGTATCTGCCAGGACAGCTGAAATATTGCCAACTCTTCTGGCAATGAAGGATGCTGCTGTGAGCCATGCCACCCCATCAGCAAGCGTTGAAGTGGACGCTCCCGAGATGAACCTAAGCAAGGAAGATTCCCGCTCATCTGACACTGATTCCAAGCGCGTGCGTGGTGGCACTCCTGTGTCCACGACAGAAGCGGCTGAGGCGGCAATTCACAAGGATATGCCATCTACAGGTGAGAGTCCCGGCACAACAGCTCCAGCTCCTGTCGGTGCAGATATTGCTAAGGTGACTATTTCACGTGCTGGTCTTCCACCTAGGCGTCGTAGCCCCCGCAAGCAACCAACAAACATACCCAACGCACCGGCTGTAGCTAGGAGCAGGAGAGACGAGTCTGGTTATGTTCCTGCATCCACACTATTCCCGCCACCTGCCAAAAGCAATGTGATGGAGAAACCGGAAGACTGAAGCACAACTGATGCAGGTGTCAAGCCGGGCATGAGTGACGTAGATGAAAAACTAGAGCAGACCGTGCCTTTACCCGCAGTGGAAATCCCCAGCATAAATCTGCGCACTTCCAGGCTCTCAGTCAATGTCGGTGTCCCCTACAGCCCAAACAAGAAGATTGTCATGAAAGCTGTGGCTAATACCGCTGACAACACGCCCCGCCCTGCAAATAAGGCCGATCATTCTGTAGCGGCCGATTCAGATATGTTTGTCGATCTTTCACCCTTGGATTCTGCCTCGCAAGTCGTTCATGCTCCGGCCAGTAGGAATGAGAGGCACCCAATGGCCTTTACCCCACCGAGCTTCAGCCTTGGCATTAGTCAAGATCAACCGGTGGTGCAAGATCCTATGCCAGTTGCCTTTGCTTTCCCAGGAGGCATGCCCGCAATGATGGTGCAGCCAATGGTCGAGGGCAGGAAGGCTGTCAAGTTCGCAGAGCCGATTGTGCAAGGTACACTTGTCATGTCCTTATGATTTTTCTTGTATACATCTTTGTAGTTTGACTTTTGTCCCAATCATATATTTTGGGGGTTCTCACTTGTGATGGCAACTGACATGTGATGACATGGCAACTGGATTTGATGCACCATGTCACCTACATTTTTTGCTGCCATGCTGCATTTGACATTTGGGCAACCACGTGGCAACTGAAGTTGATTCAACATGGCAACTGTAGTTGCTGTCACATGGCAGATACAGTGCATTACACATGGCAACTGGATTTGCCACACCATGTCGCCTGCATTTTTTGTTTCCATGCTGCATTTTTTCATACGGCAATCACATGGCAAGTGGAGTTGACACAACATGGCAAATGTAGTTGCTGTGACATGGCAACTATAGTCCAACTAGATGGCAACTACAGTGCAACTACATGGCAATTGTAGTTGCTATGACATGGCCACTGTAGTTGGACCACACATGGCAACTGCCCCACTTTTTCTACCTACATCTCACATCATGCACCCTATCTTCTCACAATCCATCTGTTTTTGATTTTCTAGGTATCCTAACCCACTTTTTTATCATTGCAGCCACCCCTGAGGAGATTTCACCGTCACTTGACGAAGCTTACCGCATGATTGAGGATGCAGCATTACAGAGGAGGTCCTCACGAGGGCAAGGGCAATCAAGTTCCAACGTGCTTGCAGATACAGTATCTGAGGATATCATTAGGAGTGCCACTCCTGGTTCTGTGAGGCAGCAGAGGGTAGTTCACCCACCTCCCGCGGAAGACTACGAGCCCGAATTCAGGGCCACTAAGGAACAGACCCAGCTGTACGATATCGTCAACCGGTTTGGAAATGCGAGGGCTAGTAGCAAGCACATGAAGGAGCTGAAAGCGTAAATGACCACACCCCATAATCTCTCATTTTGCTTTGCTCCTTTTTTACATTCATCTTCTTCGTACTTTCTATACACGATCCGCTTACGTTTTAGTTCTTTCATATATTTTTTTACTTAGTAGGCATGATTATTCCACGTCATTTCGTTTTCATACAGCTTATGTTTGGATAGAACCAAAGTCATTCAATGCGGAGCGACGTACGTTGAGCTGGGTGATCTTGCCGAGTCCGTGAGGCCAAACGGTAAAATGTCGATGAATGTAGTTGCATGCGGGATCGACTACATCAACAATCACACCGATGTGTGTGCCGACAAGATAATCATGCATTACAGTGTGACCTGCAAAATATGGGATGGTGACTTCCACCACAAAATCCCGAGGAAGAATTTTGCTCAACACGGTGAATTCAAGCTCACACTAAAGAATATGTGAGTACTCCTTCCCTGTCTGCAATGTTTTTTCACATGGTGTGGTTTTTTGCCATCATCTGCACTTGTGTTTATGTGGCAGATGTTTTCATGTGGCAACAGCTGCCGTGCACACTGACTTCTTGATTTTTGCATCCCGTGCAAACTATGTGGCAACTTGATAGTAAAATACACGGCACATTTTGTTCATACATGGACGACAACTTTCTTTCAACTACCCCCACCCATAACCAAACATTCTACGTGATTCTAATTTTTTTGTCCCTCTGCTGTTCTTTATGTGAACTTTGCTTCTCATTTCTTCACTTATAAATGCAGGTCATGTTCCCCATGTTCCAGGAGCTTGCACCACATGACCCGCACGACAAGTGTGGTCACCACTATGCGATCTGTCTTGACCTGAAGAACCAACGTTTTGAGGTGCTTGATTCAATCCGTTCGGAAGCTGATGCAGACCTTACTACGCATGCCGAATTCTTCATTAACAACCTCAAAGAGACATGGAACCGTCACTACGAACATTCAAAGGTCCAGATCAGGCATTTCCCGACTGAGTATGTGGCGACTGCGAAGCAAGGGAACACGTAATTTCTTCCTTCCTTCGTGTGCCATTTACATCAATCCAACCCCTCTTTTGTTGTCACATCTGAATTGAAGTCTATCTTTGTTACGACTGTCCTTTTTGCGTGTTCACCTGACTCTTTTCCTCGTGCAGGACGGACTGTGGCTTTCACGCGCTGGAATACTTTGCAAAGTGGGAAGGCAGAATTGTCCCCCCTATCACAGCTGCAATGGTCGTTGAGCTCCGGAAAATCTACACATGGAACTGGTTGACGAATGAAGATTTCAACAAGCGGTCCGGAGCACGCGAGTTCATGGAGGAAGCTGTCAAGAAAGTCATCAAGAAGTACAAGTGATCACGTGGCGTTACACACCGGACGCATACCTTACATTCTGTTGCCGAGGAATGTAAGGTACTATCTCTTTGTTTCTTGTTGAAAACTATGTTTGTGTGCTATGTTATGACTGCAACCCCGCGTAGCCTAACTATGTAGTGGTGGTGTGTGAGCGACATTTGAATAGTTTCTGTAATATATGTGTGGACATGAACCTATTTTAGGCGTTACAACAGATATGTTTTTATGTTTATCATTATTACAATGGTTTCATCGTTTCTAGCACCGGTTTGCTGTTTCGAATGCGTCTACGATGTTTTAAAAAAAGATGGCAAATGTAGTTCATCAGACATGGGTAGTGAAAGTCAACGTCGTTTTTCATTTTGGCTGTTTTGCTTCTTCTTTTTCATCGCTAACTGCACCGGCTAGCATGGGTAGGTTGATCATGTAGCCACAACCTTTCCTGCGGTTTATGCACGTTACGCTTTTTCCAACTTGTTTCCCATACATTTGCACACAACACACTATGTGTCTCTAAACCGCGTCGTATTGTCATGGAAATATATGCCATGCAGAGTCATTACAAATACCATGGCATATTTTTAGTACAGCTAACATGGCAGATACAGTACAAACAACATGGCAGATCCAGCATAATTAACATGGAAGATACAGTACAACTAACATGGCAGATCCAGTACAACTAAAATGGCAGATCCAGTACAACTAGCATGGCATATTTAGTATAAAACAGCATGTCATATTTAGTATAAAATAGCATGGCATATTTAGTATAAAATAGCATGGCAGACCAACTACACATAACATGGCAGATTAACTACACATAACATGGAAGATTAAGTACCCATAACATGGCAACTGCATTTATTCATTCAATGAATTTTCCTTCCACTTCTGATGCCCCTCAAGAGTCATTCTCCCAATTTTTTTAAAAAAAATTCTCATCATCTAGGGTACAAAACAAAATGTCCACAAGGACCATGTCACATCGCCCCAATTTTTGCTCATGGATTGCCCGCCCCTTTCTTCATTTTCTTGTGTTTTGCTTGGATCTCCAATCCCGACTTGTACCTTATCTCTCTTGGATGACCCTTTGTGATAGAACGGGGTGGGTTCCTGACCTGGGTCTGTGTGCTTGCTGTTCCAGATCCTATCTCCGAGTTTTCAGATGATGGCCCCGTGGATGAAGGCACACTTGATGTGCGGGGGAACCGATGTAAGGCTTCCTCAGCTTTCCTCTTCTTGATCTCATCAAGCTCTCTTTTCAGTGCCTTCCTGTGTTTTTCTGCAACTCTCGCTGTCTCATCACTCTTGCACGCTTCATCAATTAGCTCAGCATAGTTCTTTGTCAGCACAACATGCCTCACGGCTTCCATGGTTGACTCAGGTCTCTCGTCATGCACAGCCAGAATTGCATGTGTTGTCTGCGGCGCCAACGCGTCATCAGCATCCTAAGTCCATCGCGGCCTTATGAAATGGCGGGGCATCCGTGTCACAGCGTTCATGTCCATTACTTTAAGTATGTGATAGCACACAATGCCGTCCCGTTCGAACTTGCAGCATTGGCAGTAGTACTCGCCTTCGCCTATCGAGGCTTTGACGAAGTAGTTCCTTCCTTTGTCCGGGTCTTCAGATTCTGAATCTGACATGCCCAAAATAGAACACACCTTGAACATATGTTCGTCCACCTGGAAAGCCGTGAACATGCTGGCACGCTTTATTTCTTCCTGGAATCTGCAAGTTTTGTGTGTTTTTTGTTAAACTATCGTGCGCTCTTTTCTTGTACCACCTTATGTTGTCATGGAAATAGAAATACTTTTATTTAAAGATGGCAAACATAGTTCATTGAACATGGCAAATATAGTACGTTGAACATGGCAAATGCAGTACACTAGACATGGCAAATGCAGTACACTAGACATGGCAACTGTAGTACACTACACATGGCAACTGTAGTACATTTTCAACTGGACATCGTCATTTTTCCACACCAACATTCCCCAATGGAAGCACATTGCATAAAACATGGCAACTGCCCTTTTATTTAAACATGGCATCTACAGTTGAGTAAACATGTCAATTGCATTTGAACAAACATGGCAGATGCATTTTATTAAACATGGCAACTGCATTTCGACATATGTATCGCCAATATAACATTTTTTCTAGTTGACATTGGCATTTGCATGCCAACATGCCCCAATGCAAGCACAGTGCATTAAACATGGCAACTGAACTTCATTCAACAAGGAAAATGCACCCGAGCAAGCATGGCAAAACAGAATTTTCATTGAACATGGCAACATGCAGCTGAGTAAGCATGGCAAACAGTATTTCATTAAACATGGCAACTGCACATCATGGCAACTGCATTGCACTCTATAAGGCACCTATTGACTTGGTGCTTTTTCTGCAAATAAGACTGTAACGCAACTGACTTACTTGTTAAAGATCTTGTTGGTGTATATCTTGCTCATTTGCCTCTCTATCGGTAAATACTTAGCAATTTTGGCTGCTTTAGTGCCGTGGTCGCTTTTTGCTGTAGCTCAGATCCCAGAATTTTTTGTTGCAAAGCTGTGTACTGCTTGGCAAACTGTAGCAATGAGTTGCCAGGGCTGACGTACCGCTTCAAAACAGCATTGAACCCCTCGCTGCGCTGCGTAGTCTGCAGAAAGGGGAAGAAGCACTGCATGAAGTAGGCCGGCACCCAGTACATTCGCTTCTCCCACAGGCTAACAAGAGTCTCGTTGTCTTGGACTTGATGTGTTTCAGTCATGGCCATCCAGCTCCTTTCAAACTCCTCCACCGTCAAGCTGTGGTCCACGCACAGCTCGAATGTCTTGTGCATCTCTGGACGGTCAGCAAAGAACGGTCCTAGCGTCTCCTCAGCCTTCTTTATAATGTGCCACATGCAGTGCCTGTGCACTGCCAACGGAAAGACCTCCTCTATGCATGCACGCATGCTGAAATCTTGGTCTGTTATTATGTTCATCGGAGCAAGTCCATCCATGCACTCCAAGAAGGTCTTGAACAGCCAAACGTACCCATTCGTGTCTTCGTTCCGGACGAGCCCGCAGCCGAACTGCAACGACTGATTGTGGTTATTTATTCCTATGAACGGAGTGCATGGCATCTTGTACATATGGTACGTCGCGTCGAATAAAATGCAATCTCGGAAATGTTTGTAGGCTCTCCTTGCAGCACCATCCACCCAATACATGTTCCTGACACGATCCTCATCATCCAACCTTATCCTGTAGAAGAAATCTGGATCTTCCTTCGCTTTTTCATCGAAGTAGGCCATTGTGGCCTCTATGTCTGCCAACTTGCTCTCTCTATGGTACTTGGCCTGTAGGTTTGTGACGTCAGCTGGTATGTACGGCATGCTACTCATAGTCCCCTTTTTGCTGTGGATGAGAGATAGTATCTGTACCATTCTTGATGGACCGACGTTACAATCATGTAGCAGCTTTACGAATTGCCTTTCAACGAGGGTGAACCCTTTGTGGGCGGTCAGAAATTTTACCAGGTCAAACTTCTTTATGAGTTGGTGGTTGTGCTCGTCAAAATATTCATTGACCACCCACTGTGCTCCATCTACGTTTAGCTTACACCAGAGAAGGCACTCAGTCTTGAGAATGATACCTCTCTTTCATTCCGGAACGATAGGCGCAACACCTTTCCCCTTCTTGTTCCTCCGTGCCTTGTGGAACCTCATCTCACCTCTGCTGTACTCATTAGTTTTCTTAATTTTCCTATGGTACTCGGTGTTGACCGCAAATCCATGGAACTTTGCATATGTCTGGTAGTATTCCTTTGCTTGTTCGAAAGATTCAAATCTCTGCCTAATGTACGGTGGCTGAGGTACCACGATCTCTGATTGCCCACCATCTTCATCCTCTTGTGCGTCGCCGTTAGTTTCATCATTCACTTCAGTATTGGCGGCAGTTCCATCTACTTGAGTGTTGCCAGTGCTTATGTTCAAAGGGGTGCTTGTCGGCATTGCTGGAATGATTGCCATTCCCGACTCTGACTCGAAATTGTTTGCGGCATGATTGTCTGCTGGCTGGTGGAACGCGTCTTTCGTGCGCTTAGAGCTCCTCGCCGTAGATGTCCCCGCGCCCCTGTTCAGTGTAGTTGTAGGCCCTGTAATAGAAAAAATAGGTACGAGAGTAAGATTTTTGTTTGGATAACATGTGTATCGCAACGGATCACACCATCTTCGAGTGATTTGGCATGACATCATTTCAAACAGCAAGTTGTGAGTCTGCACGTGGACATGTATGGCAGCTGTAGCTGTCCAGTCATGGCAGCTACTGTTCAACAAACATGGCAACTATTTGTTTTGCCTACAAATAACTACAAATAACAAATGTAGCGCTGTTTTTTGTGGTTCAGTTTTTTTCCTTACCTTGTTGTGCTGCATTTGACCATCTTGTGTGGTCTGTGACACCATAATGACGTGCTCCACCTGCAATTTGTGAAGCTTGTCACGAGACGTTTGCCGGGTTACCACCAGCGTAATAACCTGTAAGCATAGTAGTGGTTGGTCAATTCATGGCAAATGCAGTTTTGCGCTAGCACGGCAACTGCAGTTGCCCCTGATGTGGCAACTGCAGTTTTACTGGCATGGCAACTGTAGTTGCATCGGTATGGCAACCACAGTTGTTCCTTCATGGCAACTGCAGTTGCCATGGCATGGCAAATGTAGTTGCACTGGCATGGCAACTGCAGTTGTTCCTCCATGGCAACTGCAGGTGTCCAGGGATGGCAACAACAGTTGTCCAGGGATGAGAAGTGTAGTTTTTAATTCATGGCAACTGCAGATGTCCAGTCATGGAAATTGTAGTTGTCAACTATGCTCCTTCTGCTAATTGAGCATCCGCAACTTCACTTTTTTTATGGACTCACCTGTGTATGACGTCGATGGCAGGTACATGGGTGCTGCTTGATGCCATGTGCTGCATGAAGGCTCTGCATTTTCACCCATGATAACTCGTGAGTCCTTTTGTTAGTTTTTTTGCATGTTCATTTTTCATGTCCACAGCAGTATGTGCTCTTTTTTCGTTTTGCATTACCTTGATTAGCCATACTAGCTAGTTGAAGTTGGCTGCCCGTACATTTGTCAGTGTTAGCGCCTTGTGACTGAACTTGCCACGGGGGCCCCCTATGAGTGTTTTGGTCGTAAGAACCTGCGAAAAAATGACAGTGTATGACATAAGTAGAATGTCATCTTCATCATTGCGAAGATGGCAACTGTTCTCTTCTTTTGTTATCACACACCATACCTACGCCTGCATACTGTTCTAGTAGTGACAGCAACGGCCCTGCAGAGATGAGTTGATTGTACTCTGATGCATTCCAAGGGGGCGTTTCTGGCCTTTGAGAACCCCAAGCATCAGCGCCATCTTCGTGATTCATTCTTTCCGTGTCTCGCTTCTTTCCGATGTGTTCTCAATCACTGGATGAACAAGAAGGCATTAAAAATCCACAAGAATTGCATTCTTCTGCTGCTTTCACATAGAAGATAGGGATGGCAAGCAACAGGTCAAAATAGGTGGCATCTACTGACAACGAAAGGTGGCAACTGTCGTTATACACAAGTGGCAATTAATTTTTCCCACCCCCTTCATTCCAAAAATTGTCCTTCCTGCCCTTTTTTAGGGATTCCTACTCATCCATTTCATACCCAACTACTTGAGTCAATTAAACTATGAACTTAAGTTAATCTCAAACGTAGTACATGGCAGATCTGGTGTATTCTGCCTGGCAATTGCGAATATACACTGAACCATGCAGTGTTCTACCCCTATAGCATGGACCCAGTACAAGATCGGGAGATTTTCAGCCTTAAGGATGAGAAGGATGAGATCGGGAGATTTCACCTGGTTTTAGATGATCGTCTCTGGAGGGCTGGGTTGGAGTGGGGGGCTGGGGGTGGGGAGGGTTGGGGTGTGGTTTGCGGTGGGAGCGCCCTACGGATCTGCCCTGGTTGCCACCAGAGATGGCCGGCGACGGAGGTCGGGGTTCGAGAGGTGGGGGACGACGGCGGCAGACGAGAGAGGGGATGGATCGGAGGCCGGGAACGGCTGGGTCATGCGGGCAGCGGGTCGTCTGGCCCAGACGGGACAGTGCGGGTGGGGTTGCCACACACCGAACGTGCGGGCCGTGCTTTTGTGCGCGGACGTGGTCATGCGGGCCGGTTCCCGTCCATGCCACACGAGGCGTGCGGGCGGGTTTCCGTCCATGCCACACATGTGGCAGTTATTCGGACCATTTTTCTTTGCCATACGCGCTAGACCGCTTTTTATCGCGATCTGTAAGGAAGGAGTCCTATCAGTCGCTATATTCCTTTTTTTGTGGGGTTGTATCCAGCGAGGGTGGGGGCGGCGAGGCATACGCCCTTGCTTTCACTCCGGTCTCGCGCTTATTGATAGTCTCTCGCATCGTTTGTCCATTGATGAGCGATGACATGCTTATGTACATTTTCCACGAAAACGGGTACACTGAACCTGCATGCCTGGTTAAATTAAGAGAAAATCGAAATTACCTCCACGTTATTAACCGATGTGTCAATGTGTATGGAGGTCATTTGGTCTGGGTGCTGGTCTTGGAGACTTGCGTGCAACTTGACCAAAGAAGAGCTGCTGCCTAACCGTATATAAACACCTTGCTTTCTTCACGACATGACCACAAAACCCGTTCCAACTAACGCACGACGAATCGCACGCAGATACAATGTATCATGTGCGTGTCAGCGTGGACTTACTATATATCATGTGTACGCTAGTGAAGTGTTACATTCTGATGGATCAACTGAGACAAAATGATCAGTGCCACAACACCTAGTAACTCTACACACGTGGCCTGAACTGGCGAAACGAAGGAACGAGGAACGAACGTACGAGAGATCGAACGGGTTAGGGAATAGTGATGCAGGCGAGGTGCAATGGATGTCCCGTCTGCAACGATGTCATCGTCAATATTAATACTAGTCTATGTGACGGTACGTACCTAGTGTTATGCTACTAGGAAATTCCGATGGCAGACGATGCATGCAAGCATGTTGTGATGATAAGAGAGAAATATACTCCTATATATGTATGTGCCACTGGCAAATGGACGTTAACTCGAGGTCAGGTGCAATGGACTCACGTGCGGCTTGACCGCCATTTGCACTATCATAATTCTTGGTCGCACTCACCTAGCTAACTGGATTCTCGATCACAGCCAGTGGAAGTGCAGGACTGCTACTGCTGCGGCTTGGTGGTGGTTATGCTCTGTTTCTTGGTCTCTTCGCATAGCTGTTTCTGGATTCGATGCCTGTTTGCTCTGCTCGACAACTAATTTAGATCGGATGGAGTACTAATTTAGACACAAATTCAAGCCAAATTAGAGTTAAAAGCAGTCCATAAGTTCATGACATTTGCTGGCACTTGCGGTCAATGTCAAGAAGAAGACAGTACAATACAACAGCCTGAGCTGACCATGTTAGCGTCTCCGAGTTATCCTGGAAAATTCATGGTACCAGTAATATTAACTGGGCTATAGCTGAGCTAGCTTATTTCATTACGATCAAGTGGAAGCAGCTGAGCAGGTGTTAGTACGCATCAACACCCCACTAGTGATCTATAATTCATTTAGCAGCTAGCTAGTAGGTGGTGTGAGGTGAGTGCGAGGATGAATTATGATACTGCAAATGGAGGTCAAGGCTAACCGCACGTGAGTCAATATGCAGGTCCATTGCACCTGACCTTCACATTCGCTCTCTTTTTGTCTTCTTTTCTTATATCGCGGGGTCACTCTTAATTAATTTGTAAGTGGCATTTAGAATATACTATTATCATCTACTAGTACGTACGTAGCTGTTACCATGCATCGTCTGCCAGTGCCATCTGGAAGTTTCCAAGCAAGCATCATAGGTCGTCGTTAGGCTGGCAATGCATTGCACCTCGCCATGCAGCGCTATTCCTTAGCCGGTTCCATTCCATCCCTCCTACGTACGTTCTTTCGTCCGTTCCTTCGTCCATCTAGCTTCCCATCATTTAGACAATCGCCTGTTTGTTAATTTGCTAGGTAGATATGTATATGTGTCACCCACACCTTGTCTTCCATCGTGGTCGATTAGAATTTAACACTCCCCTGAGACACACACACACATGGTGCATTGCATCTGCGATTTTTCATGCGGGCGTCAATTGCAACTGGGCTGTCACCGTCCAGAAAGAAAAGGATGAAGTTCATGTACGGTTAGGCAGCATGCAGTCCAGATTTGGTCAAGTTCCAGGCAAGTCTACAAGACAGGCATCACAGACCAGATGACAGCACACGTGACATATTGACACGTCGGTTAGTACCGTGGAGGTGATGTAGCTTTTAATAATTTTGAAAATACATGTTATCTACTCCCTTCATTTCTAAATATATAAATTTTTGTAGAGATTTCACTATGAACCATATATGGATGTATATAGATGCATTTTAAAGTATATACTTCAATCATTTTGCTCCGTATGTGGTCTGCATTTGTCTTTCTCCCTTCGTCTAAAACATACAACAAGAATTATGAAACGAAAGGAGTTTGAACTAAAAGCACTAGAAGAATTATGAAACAGAGAAAGTACCAAATTATTCTCACGGAAAATACCTAGTGTGCACACAGTTCTTCCACTTGTCCTGTGGCTAAAAACGTTTGTGTGAGTGTGTGGTGTGCGGCGTGTGTGGTGTCCTCACAACATGCATATGCGTGATGTGACGGGGCGGTCGCATCTCAGTTATTCCATTCTTTTACTCTAGACCCTTTATGTATTCCTGTCCATTGAGCTCTGTTTCTTTTTCCAATTCGTGATCAGGTTTCGTGTCTCCAATTAGCGCACGAGCGTGATTGAATCTGGTCCGGAGTCCCCGAGGCATGCCGGAGGAATCGCTAGTGCTAGGTTGACGTATGAATGCATGGATGGTTCAATCAACCCTGGATCCACCAGTGCCGTTAACTAATGGCTGCAGTAGCAGATAGTTATTAAATACGTACTTAATTGGTTCTACAGGTTACACCTTTTAGATCGAATTGTGCCCTCCATGAGTTCAATTTGTTTAAGAGCGTCTGAGTGTGCCATGCTTATATTTTGTACTAGTGTAGTATTCAGATTATGCATGGTACGTAGCCGGAGTGCCTAACCAGGCAGCGTGCAGAGCACCCTGTCACCACTTGGATTTAATTTGGACATCAACTACTAATAATTTACAAAATCGCCGGCCTCCCCCACCCCCGGTGACCTTCAAAAAGAAATATTTATTACGACCTTTTTTTTCAATCATGTCATTTAGGGGTTATTTGATTTTTAGTCACACCTTGCCACACTTTGCCACACCTAACCTTAGGCAAATTTTATCAAGTTAGGTAAGTGTTTGGTTCTAGCCACATCTAAGACAAGGATTTTTTTATGAGCAATGAACCCTACATGTTATAGACACAAAAAGTGTGACAAGATTCTCTTAAGCAAGCCAAAATGTGACTAACAATTAAAACAACTCAATTAAGACAAATATGACAAGTGTGATAAAAATTATGTGGCAACATATAATAAAAATAATCACAATCCAAACAGCCCCTAAATGCTAGCTTGTCCGCAGTTTGTCTCCGGCCGATTAAGAGTTCAACAAGCATAGGTGATAGTGTCGTCGCAAAGCTAGATGCCTAAAATGCCCTCGCGAAGGAACCTCGGAACTTTCCTTATCCGTTTTCAGACATGACAAGCGTCTACTTCATCTCGACTTTTCCCATTCCATCCAGGACATCCACTTCTTGCATATATACTTCATCTTGACTTTTCCCATGCCATTAAGGTCATACAGTATATCCACTTCTTGCATATATAGTACTTCTCCTGTAAAAAAAATATAAGAACGTTTAAATCACTAGAGATCACTACTCTAGTGATTTAAGAGCATCTACAACCACACTTGATAAATCCGGCCCCTCAAACGTTCGTGAACGCATCCGGGCATGCCCGTGGGCGCATCCGGACGGGCCCTCATATTTTTTTTCATGCATCCACATATCTCAAATCCGCACTCTCAAATCCATGCAAATACATGCACGTCAACCATGCAACACAATGTCACACATAAATAGTAATTGTTGGTATCAAGCATACATAGCGTTTATATAAAATTTATTTGACGTGACAAACTCAAGCATTGCCTCCTTGGTTGCCATTGTGGATCCACATGTGCTCCACAAGATCATTGAGTAGTTCTGTGTGCACCTGCTAATTTCGAAGATTCTGATGCATCCGCAGAAAGTTCATAAGATGAGCCGCATCTTGATCTTCCGGGGTTTCAACTTGTTCTTCGGGTGCTTCGAAATCATGGGTTTGGGCTACACCATCACCCTCATCCTCGACAATCATATTGTGCAGAATAATGAAACATGTCATCAGCTGCCACAAAGTTTCCGATTTCCACATCATTGCACCGCTCCGCACAATTCCCCAACGAGCTTGAAGCACAACAAATGCCCTCTCCACGTCCCTCCTAGCCGCTTCCTGCATTGTTGCAAAGTGACTCTGTTTATTGCCACGCGGCTCGGATATGGTCTTCACAAACGTTGCCCATTGAGGATAGATATCATCGGCAAAATAGTACCCCATGTTGTAGTCCCGTCCGTTGATGGTGTAGTTGCACGGCGGTGATTCCCCATTGCAAAGCCTCCTGAACACCGGATATCGTTGAAGCACGTTGATATCGTTGTGAGAACCAGGCACTCCAAAGAAAGCATGCAAAATTCATAAGCCATGTGATGTCACCGCTTCTAGTATGATGGTGGCCCCTCTAGTGTGACCTTGATACATTCCCCGCAGACCTTTGGGGCAGTTTTTTCATTGCCAATGCATGCAATCAACTGATCTGAGCATTCCTGGAAACCCCCTTGCCTATCCAATAGCCAACAACTTCTCCGTGTCCTGCGCATTTGGTTCTCTGAGATACTCCGGTCCAAACACCTCCACCACAGCGCGAGCAAATTTGACAATAATCTTGAGGAACGTGCTCTCCCCCATCCTGACAATCTCACCAACAGCGTCTGCAGTGGTACCAAGTGCAAGCATTCTCAGAGCAGCCGCGCACTTCTGCTTGGCCAAGAAAGAGAGTTGGCCGCAGCAATCCCTTCTTAGCTTGAAGTAGTCGTTGTGTGCCTCCACTCCCTCTACAATGCGCAAAAACAATGGTTTTCACATGCGAAAACAACGACGAATCCATGGATCATCTAGAAAAGCAGGTGTGGGAGTAAAGTAGTCATTGTGTAGTAGCTTCCAGACACCCTGTCCTGTCCCGGTTGATCACTCTTCTCCCTTTGATTGATCCCTTGAAGTTGAGAATATGCTCCACTTGCCGGCCCATTTCCTCTTGCATGCTCATAAGCATGATCATGTCCACTTCTTTGTCTGAATCCGACAAATCGAAGAACTCATCTTGAATCATTTGGTCAAGCTCCGTCAGTCCATACTCCTCGTCCGACGAAGCATCAGAATCTAACATTTACCTAACAAAATCACAATAATTTCGGTCAGTCAATGTGTCGAACACATCAAGCGCAAGGTGGAGCCGGAGAGTTGCCGGACGTACCACGGTGGCGTCCGGGCCGGCGACAACGTCCCCGGCGGCGAGGACGGGAGCGCTCTTCCGGAACTGGCAGTGGAGAGCCGGGGAACGGCTGCGGAGAGGGCGCGGCGGCGGAGCTGCGAGCCGGACGGCGCGGAGGAGGAAGAAGAGAGGAGAGAGCAAATGGATCCGGCAGCCCGGGAAAGGGGGATTTGGTACAATTTAGGGTAGGGTGGGGTTGTCGGGTCTGACATGGCGGGCGTGCCAGGACATGCCCGGGCACCCCCATATTTTGGCTGGATATGGGGGGTGCCGGTCAGCCCGGTCGTTTGAGGACCGTTTGAGAGGCCCGTCTGGGTCAAGAAATCGTGACCAGGCAGCCCGCCTGGGCGTATGAGACGGGTTTAAAAGATCCGGTTGTAGATGCTCTAAACGCTACTACTCTAATGATCTAAACGCTCTTATATTTCTTTACAGAGGGGTACTACATAAAAAGACACAATATGAGGTCACTCATGACCAATTTCCCTTTTGACCAAAAATAGAGTAGAGAACTGGTAGTTCATCAAAGGCACTGTAGGAGAGACCGAAAGCATCCGATCAAACTGATGATACCTACTGCAAGTTTGGTATACTTGTGGAAAGACACTATCTCAAGAGCATTAAGTTTGAAACTTTGACCTGCATATCCGTGTCTGACTCAGCAAGCATGCATGATGTAAGTGGCCAGGGTATATATGCCGTTGTTTGTTCTACCTAATCTTGCATCTGGCCGCACATTGCAGGACATGCAATCCGCGCGGACATTCAGCTATTCTAAGCCTCGATGGAATAGCTAATCAGTTTTTCTTTTCTTTTCTTTTGAGAAACACTAGGAGGTGCTTCACAAAGAACATTATGCTCCTCGTGGCTTATTTTTTGTGGGTCGGGGATACAACCACCCTCTTAGCCTGTCGAGGGATGGACCCCGAGCAGACAACAGAACCTGGATCCCTTTTAAAAACATCGAGGCTGGCAACACCCCTCAATCTGGCTTGTACCTGGCCGGCTTCTCGATGCAACTCGGTCAGGTCCCGCAACCCGGCCAAGTCGGTTGGCGCATGCCGGCCGGTTCCGCAAGGCAAACCTCCAGCAACAAACCCGCATGGCTATAGTGCGCCTCCCCCCCTTTACGCCGGCCCTGGTGGGCGCGGCGGCCGTGCCGACCAAGCCCCCGCCTGGGGGCGGGATGGCAATGGGTCGGGTTTGGGACGGGTGGAGCTGGTCCAAATTCAACCATGACCCATCTTCCTACCCTCTGCCCATCCACCAAATTATCCATGGGCAAAACTTGTGTCCATGTTCAAACCCACTGGATACCCACATACCTATGGAGCTCCATGGGCATAGAAAAGTTAGCATGAAGCCTTCCCAAAGAGCAAATTAACTCATCATCATTCATTCGCAAATGACAACATAAGCTACATGCATAAGTCGGCAACAAGTAATACGATGAGTCCTTAAGTGTGACATACCAGAGGTCGATTCTGCAACATATAGCTCATGGAATAAGTTGCATATTTCCTGCCATTTTTCATTGATTCGCTCTTTCTACTATCACTGGCATATGGCCCCACATGTCATATAGGTATCCATTGGATATTCATGGAGCACAAACTATAACCATGCCCAACCCGGCTGTTCGTGGGTATCCATATCCATGGACCCATGGGCGAAAATGTGCTCCATACCCTTGCCCAACCGGGTCGGGTATCCATGGGTATCTAGATCCGTGGATAAAATTGCCATCCCTACTTGGGGCGGGCGGTGTCTCGGAGGCGCAACCCTGTAGCAAGACGGCGCAACCGTCCCATGACGACCATCGAGCGTGTCTGCAGTACCTAGCAGCCAGCCGTACCCGCGCCCGACGGACACGGTGAGACCTGCACCCGACGAACCCGATGAACCCAGCGCCCCACTGCCGCTCCAAGACACAGACACCCCGACCCCGCGCCCATGTAACATTACCATTGTAACCCTGGGGGTCGGCCTATAAGACCCCCCAAGAGGCCTTCATGCACACATACGTTCACTAGTCGATTCCTTTAGCCATACACATACATCCACCGCACGGAGAAGGAGCAACCTATGCACTGGCTTGCAGTTCCTTCCTCCCCAGAACAACTCTAGGAGCAAGCTTGTATCATCCTCATATAAACCACACTCGGCAGGATTAGGGATGTTATCTCTCCGGAGAGCCCCGAACCTGGATATGTCTTGAGTCTTCAGCTCGCTCGTACCAACCCAGCCTCTGGAGCCCACCGATTGCATCTTGCCTATCCCTCTTTTTAGCCCCCTGTGGCATCTGCCGTGCGCCCACCACGATAGAGCCATTCGACAACCCAATTTTCTTATGACGAATTTCACTCTGTTTTGATATCTATACTACTATTAAACAATCAAACAAGAACTTTTTTAAGCACACCCCACAAAGTGTACACAGATCCAATACCAGCGCATGATTAGACCCACTGAAATCAATCTAACGGTTAGACTTAACCTAACCCATTTTCTGTGTGCACTTAGCAATTTACATTGACTGACCGTACTCCACCGTGGAGGAAAATATGAAACTCCACGCCTGGGAAATTAGGAAACTAATAATCATGGGTGCATCACATTCTAGGAAAGTAAATCAGAGTGCATCCATCCTATTAGGAAACTAATCTCAGACAAATCCATCATATTAAAAAA
>NC_041382.1:646699092-646700355 GCF_002162155.2 Triticum dicoccoides
TTAGGAAACTAATCTCAGACAAATCCATCATATTAAATCTATACTACTATTAAACAATCAAACAAGAACTTTTTTAAGCACACCCCACAAAGTGTACACAGATCCAATACCAGCGCATGATTAGACCCACTGAAATCAATCTAACGGTTAGACTTAACCTAACCCATTTTCTGTGTGCACTTAGCAATTTACATTGACTGACCGTACTCCACCGTGGAGGAAAATATGAAACTCCACGCCTGGGAAATTAGGAAACTAATAATCATGGGTGCATCACATTCTAGGAAAGTAAATCAGAGTGCATCCATCCTATTAGGAAACTAATCTCAGACAAATCCATCATATTAAAAAACTTATCTCGGACGCATCCATCCTATTAGGAAGCTAATCGTGAGCCGCTTGCCGCCATCATGCACATCAATCGGATTTATTTTGTTTCATGACAGAGAAACCATATACCTTTCGCTATTTTGCCACATATATTTATTCTTATATACTTGTGCAGTTTCAAATGATCCAACATATCTGCAGTCATCAAACTTGAAGACATACTGTTTAAGGCCTTATTTGCACCGCCTCTCTTTCTTTGTCTGCGCGCCTCTTTCCTCCAATAATAATAATGAATAACTCTTTCCGGATCAGGTATTACACTGTTACAAATGTATGCTGAAGCTACTCCTTACGACAAGGAAAAAGAGGATGAATGCTTTCTATCTTCACCAGTTTTGTAGCATGTTCCAAATTGTTGGCTCTTTCTTAGTTGAGGATTCATCATGTTTTTTGTAATTTAGAAGCTGACCTGAAAGCTTGATAAGGTTAAGCTTGACAAATACTCTGGAATATTGTTCCTTCCATCTTTATTTTTCTTTCTAACCCATTTCAGTTTCTATATGCACAGAGCGTCTTACGACATTGTAAGTTAGTATGGTTGCCAACGCATAAACACATACAAAACTGGATAAATACTTTCTATCATGATAATTATTGGATTTCTTTTAGCCCTTTTACATTTCAGTTAGTTCTTGTAAATCATCTTTATTTTATATAGAAGTCGTTGTAGTCACATATCATCTTCTATTTCCTATTATCCATAGTAGGTAGCTATATAATTTTGGCAATCCACACAACCATAAAATATATATAATTCAATCCAAATTAGTCAAGTATATATTTTGCTACGCAGATTAGTAGAATAACATAAGATTCAAGAATTAAGCATCTAGAACAATATAATTGCACCGTAAGGCAGTTCATACTTTTTTT
>NC_041382.1:646700365-646706330 GCF_002162155.2 Triticum dicoccoides
ATCATATTAAAAAACTTATCTCGGACGCATCCATCCTATTAGGAATCTATACTACTATTAAACAATCAAACAAGAACTTTTTTAAGCACACCCCACAAAGTGTACACAGATCCAATACCAGTGCATGATTAGACCCACTGAAATCAATCTAACGGTTAGACTTAACCTAACCCATTTTCTGTGTGCACTTAGCAATTTACATTGACTGACTGTACTCCACCGTGGAGGAAAATATGAAACTCCACGCCTGGGAAATTAGGAAACTAATAATCATGGGTGCATCACATTCTAGGAAAGTAAATCAGAGTGCATCCATCCTATTAGGAAACTAATCTCAGACAAATTCATCATATTAAAAAACTTATCTCGGACGCATCCATCCTATTAGGAAGCTAATCGTGAGCCGTCTGCCGCCATCATGCACATCAATCGGATTTATTTTGTTTCATGACAGAGAAACCATATACCTTTCGCTATTTTGCCACATATATTTATTCTTATATACTTGTGCAGTTTCAAATGATCCAACATATCTGCAGTCATCAAACTTGAAGACATACTGTTTAAGGCCTTATTTGCACCGCCTCTCTTTTTTTGTCTGCGCGCCTCTTTCCTCCAATAATAATAATGAATAACTCTTTCCGGATCAGGTATTACACTGTTACAAATGTATGCTGAAGCTACTCCTTACGACAAGGAAAAAGAGGATGAATGCTTTCTATCTTCACCAGTTTTGTAGCATGTTCCAAATTGTTGGCTCTTTCTTAGTTGAGGATTCATTATGTTTTTTGTAATTTAGAAGCTGACCTGAAAGCTTGATAAGGTTAAGCTTGACAAATACTCTGGAATATTGTTCCTTCCATCTTTATTTTTCTTTCTAACCCATTTCAGTTTCTATATGCACAGAGCGTCTTACGACATTGTAAGTTAGTATGGTTGCCAACGCATAAACACATACAAAACTGGATAAATACTTTCTATCATGATAATTATTGAATTTCTTTTAGCCCTTTTACATTTCAGTTAGTTCTTGTAAATCATCTTTATTTTATATAGAAGTCGTTGTAGTCACATATCATCTTCTATTTCCTATTATCCATAGTAGGTGGCTATATAATTTTGGCAATCCACACAACCATAAAATATATATAATTCAATCCAAATTAGTCAAGTATATATTTTGCTACGCAGATTAGTAGAATAACATAAGATTCAAGAATTAAGCATCTAGAACAATATAATTGTACCGTAAGGCAGTTCATACTTTTTTTTCCTGGCTACATTCGAAGAGAAGACTACACTACAAGCCTATATTACTGCATTAATAAATAATTGCTAATTTTATTTAAATAAAAATATTTTCTGCGATTATTCTATGAAGCAACATAACCACTATCGTTTCTCACTTTTGAAAATACAATTTGAGCGACATCAAACATTGTGTATCCATTTGATTTATATTTTTAAAAATATTTTTTTATATCATGTGAATCTCACCTGATTTACGTTTGAGACGTGCGTTGCACGTGCATTCTTACTAGTTTTACGAAGCTCACCTATTTTTTTATAACATCAACGTGTATAGAGGAGGATTGATGGATGCAATACGGAGTCAAGTATTGAAATGAAATTACAAAATTGAGCAATACAACAGGGTAATCTGTGTTGACGCGCCTGGATTGAAATACACTAGAATAATCTTTTTTAAATCAAATATGTCTTGTAGTACTAGGTAAAAAAAGAACATTATTTGTTTATGGTTGCAAAAACTTTTTCTGCTTAAGTGTGTTTTCATGGGCAGTACTATTATAATTCTCATATGTTTTTCTTTGACATTATCTCTCTTTTATGGTATACAAACCGATGAACTATTTAGTATTAATTTAAGCATTGTTGAGGAAATCGTTAACCGGTAGCTGCTCGGTCGGCTGGTGAGTAGGGGATTAATAGGCTAATCGGCAAGTTAATCAGTCATTTAATCAATTAATCGGACAATTTATCGGGTAATCGGCTACTCGGGGACCCTACGAGTAGGGATTAATCGGCAAGTTAACTGGTTAATTGGATGAATTCTTGAACATGGAATTTAAGTAGTAATGAATTGGTCTACTCCTGCTCACTTAATGCTTTGGTTCAATGCTAATCAGTGTAGGGACTAAACAATTTAATGATATATTGTGAATACTCATAAATATATTTTCATTTATGTTACCTTTACCAAAGCCCAAACAACATAGAACATTATGTTGGAATTATGTTGCTTTTAAAAGTTTACATTGAAACATTTTGTTGACTGGAATCCGTTCAAATGTAGGCAAATCAAAAAGATGTGAAATTCACATTCATTTATTGAGTAGTTACGTTCATTTCTATATAGTATCTTGAAATATCTCTCTAAAGGGGGCTCTGCAATGGTGATAGTCTAATAAATATTGTAGTAGTGATTTTGTAGATTACATTTTGTCTAACTTATTTACAACCAAGAAATTTTTTGAAAGTGTATCAGTTGTAAAAAAAGGTGATTTGTCATGGAACCCATCTTCCCTGTCACTCTCTAGTTAGCATATCCCAAAAACTGAGGAAAAATAGAAAAGTCATTTCTTCAATATTAATGAGAACTAGGTGATTTTTTATGGAAATTAATCCTTGTAACAATTGTGTCTAAACAAAACTATCAACTATTTTACAATGAGCCATATCCCTCCATTCTTTGGGAAATTAAGGGTACCGTCTAGATATTATTGACGGATAACACCTCGAGAATAAAAACCTCAAGCAGCCCAGAAATAAGATTGTGTGTAACAGCTTTAACGTGCATTCTGATAAAAACATCTACAACAAGATTAAACAAGAAAGGTGATAAAGGATACCTGGCGCATCCACTTAGGCCTCCTTTTTTTCTTGGTGAAAAGGTCTATGGCCATATATTAAGTATCATAGGTCGTTACAAAGAAGCCTTCTTTGATTTACAAAAATTTTGTAGGAATTCTATAGGAAAAAAAAACTTTTGAGCCCATTGATTTGAAGAAATAGATTCTTATTCATGTGTAGGATTGATTCTTATCTTTCACATCTCAAAGAAAAAAATTAGCTTAGATCTAATGAAAAATTTCATATTCTACAAACCAAATGACATGTCTCTATCTATATGAATTGGAATGTGTGACATCTTATTTGCTATGACTTTTCTATTTCTATAGTAGTATTTCTTTCTATGAACCAAAAAAGAGCTTACTAGTTTCAGAAAGTGATCATTATAGTCATTAACTTGAATACCCACACAACATCACTAATTGTTGTTTATTATGCTCACACGTGACTGCATGCCCGCACATCGGTCACCAACATGTTTGGATTTCCCCTGGTAACGTCAACACCAAAACTAACAACGTGAATTGAGCCTAGTTCGGATGGTCAGCTTCCTTGTGGTGAAATCAGCCCACCAGGTGACACTGGTGCTCGCACTTTTCTGGACGCTCGTGGTGACTTCAACAATTTCAAGATTATGTGCCGGCTCAGTCTCTCGAAAATGTTCGTAGTGGTAGGGTGTGAGAGTATGTGTTTATAGGGATGACTGTAGATACATATGTATGAGCATCTGTGTCTGTACTGTGTTATAAAACACATCAAAACTAACAACAACAACAACAACAACAACAACAACAATAACAAATATACTGCATTATATTCCCTTTCCATATTAGGAGACAGCCTGGTCTAGAGAAGTACAAGCTTGGCGCCAAGGAGGTTACATGTAGCCTGAGCTACAAAGGAACTTTGTGCAATGTCATGTCATGAGGGTCTCTTAAGATAATGTGAAAGAACCATTAGTTTTGACTGAACTCAAACCCAAACATTGACCCTTCAAAACGTACACAACCGACGATTTCCACAACCTTTCATCAATGCTAAAGAACCTAATGCTCGAAGCTAGCTATCTAGTCCAGCTGAACTCTGGAACGAACGAGACCGGACCATCAACAACAACAGGCAAGAAAGAAAAACACAAACAGTGATCAATCCATCGTCTTCTAGCCATCGCCATTTTTCTGGGTGCAGATTTCAGAATCAGATGGAGTGATGACTCGAGAACCATGAACTGGAGGCCGAGGTCGTCATGTCGTCGGAGGCGCCGAGCAGCTCCTCGAGGTATTCTGCGCCGAGGTCCTCAAGCTCCATCACGCCCTCCGGCCGGCCCGTCCGGACGGCCCTACTAGCCTTTCGTGTTGTAGACGCCCGCCTGTGCATGGAGTGCCGCCGCTTCAGCGCCAGCACGGGTGACAACCCGTCGGCGCGGCCACACACGTCGTCCCCTGCGCCCTCGAGCGAGCGCCGTACCTGGTCGGCGGGGAAATTGAGCACGGCGGCGCCGCCCCGCATGGCGAAGGCGGCCTGGTCGTACGCGAGCGCCGCCTCCTCCGGGCTGTCGAACGTGCCCAGCCACACCCGGACGCCGTCCCGCGTCGAGTCCCGGATCTCCGCCGCGAACTTGCCCCACGGCCGCTTCCGCACCCCGCGGAACGCGCGCCGACTGCCGCCGACGGCCACCTTGGCCTCCACCTCTTCGCTGACCTCTCGCTTCACGGCCGTTGCCGCCGTCGTGGTGGGAACGGGCGCTGTCGCGGTGTCGGTGTGCATGTCCTCCTGGTGCTGGGAGAGCATGTCAAGCAGCAGCATCTCGTCGGCGTCGTTGGCGTCGAACGGGAGCAGAGGCGGCGGCGTGGCCGGGGCACGGTAGTGCCATGGCGCGGTGTCGGCGGAGCCGGTGGAGGAGCCTGGCGAGTGGAGGGATGCTGCTGCTCTGTGGTGGTTCTGCGTGGTCATGGCGCGGCGCGCCAAGAAGTTGACGACGCCGGTGGTGAGCCGGGGCGACGTGGAATAAGAGGAAGCTGTGCTGCTTGGATCAGACATTGATGTCGAGTTGGAAGTTCTGGAAGTGCGCCTCCATGGTTTTTATAGTAGTCCTGGTGGCGGCTGACTTCCTCGTTCGTTGAGAATGAATGAAGCAGGGGAGGGCAGAGCTGGAGTTATAGGAAAATGCTCTGTTTCCTGGTTTCTTTCCTAACAGATAATTGTGATAGCGACATATCCTCTTGTATTTATGATGATATGAATAATTTGTGGAAAATGGTTATAATCATCTGGCCGATTCTACGCTTCACGTCCGCCGCGTGGAGAGCCAACCATGTGTCAGTCTAGTCCCACGCACCGCCACTCAAGATTTTGCAACATCGTTCATATTTCTGAAATATGGAGAATATTGCAGTTGCAACTCCACAGTGCAGTTTATTCCTTTTGCAGCATAAATTATGTTATAAAAACAATCTGCAACATAAGCTCTGTTGCAAAAAAAGTACTACATAACCTCTGTTGCAAAAAATTAAATCTACAACACAACATTTGCTACAAATATTTTCTGTACATGACCTCTGTTGCAAAAAAATCTGCAACACAACGTATGTTGCAAAAGTGAAGAACGACCCGGACACTCCGCGTTAGATTTGTGTATAGTTGCATATAAAACATCAAGATTGATACTATAATAGCATATAACAATAAAAAATTATAGATACGTTGGAGATGTGTCAAGTATCCCCAAGCTTAATTCCTGCTCGTTCTTGAGTATGTAAATGATAAGAACATATTATTGATGTGGAATGCTACATAACATGTTCACAATGTAATATTTCTTTTATGGTATGAATATTTAGATCCGAATAATTCAAAGCAATAGTCTATATTTTGACACAGACATTAATACTTAGGCATACCAACATCCAAATTAAAAATGCTAAAGAACGCCATCCCTACGAAATTATATAGTCTTGTCATGCTCCATCTTCTTGACGCAAAGTATTCCCGCATATTAAGAAACCCTCAAAGCGAGACCCGAAACATCTTATCGCCATCGCAAGCCTCTGTTCTGAAGCAATAACGTCCGGAGCCCTGTTCCGCTACTCTACCG
>NC_041382.1:646706789-646712716 GCF_002162155.2 Triticum dicoccoides
GATCTTGATCTTCAGTACAACGATCTCTTCGGAGATCTATCCGATGTAATTCTTGTGGCATGTTTGTTGGGATATGATGAATTATAGATTTATGATCACATTATTCATTGATTTATATTGATTCTATTGAAGTCTTTCTCTTGTGTAATTTTATTAGCTATGTATGCTTTCCGATCTATGTGTCTTCTTTGTCCAAGATAGATGAGCAGGTCTTCGAAGGGAGTGGTGAGTAGCAGTGGGTTCAATCTTGCGGTGATCTTGCCCAGTGACAAAAGGGGCAAAGGCACACATTGTATTGTTGCTACCAAGGGTAAAACGATGGGTTTTCGTCATATTGATTGATCTCTTATTGACTACATTATGCCATCTTTCTTATTGCGTTGCTCTGTTTGTCATGAACTTAATACTTTGAGATGCATGCTGGATAACGGTCTTGGGGTGGAGTAATAGTAGTAGATGCAGTTAGATTAACTGTCTAGTTATCATGGACGTGATGACTATGTGAGATTATGCCATGAATGACCATAGTTATAATGTGCGCTATTCTGTCAATTACCCGTCATTAATTTGTCTACCATGCCTCTATATGTTTTGAAGAGAGATGCCATTAGTGAACATATGCCCCCGGGTCTATTATGCATTAATACAAAAGCTTCTAACACTACACCACAACATTGATGCAATGGCATGTAATCTGCAGGGAGAAAGCTCTTAAAAGGGCAGACAAACTGTCGGTAGTGTGGTTCTCCCGGCAGATAGAACTGCCACGAGAACGGCTGCCGGGGATTAGTTCTCCCGGCAGTTAGAATATTCTCGGCAGTTCGTCTGCCCTAACCCATGTGTTTGCCGGCAGGTTATTTCCTCCCGGTAGACTTGTTATGGCATAGGTACTACAGTTATAGGGAGTGTAACTGCCGGCAGATACATGTTTACCCGGCATTTTATATGCCAGGACATTGAGTTTCACTAGCAAACTGCTCTAGCATTATATAACTAATTTAATATTTACTATGTTCAGGCAATCATGACAGATCACAAATTATACATACACTTCAATGCAAGTTACATGTAGGCCTCATCCAAAACCTTAAACTTCATTCAATAAACATAATATACCAAATACATATGTTTCTAGATACATGCATGAAACAGCCATATATATGGATGTTGTGCCGCAAAAGAAAAAGTACATATGTTCTAGGTGTGCCATACAACCAAAATGAGCATAGGATGTCCTATGTGCCAAAACAACCACCAACTTAATTGTAGGTCTTCCAAATCTTCAGCAACTTGTAGATCTTTCAAACCTCCATCTACCTACGTATCTTTGGGAAACCTGCAAAAGACCGGAAACTCAAATTAATGAAGCTCTTGTTCCAGATTTTAAATCAACACATTAAGGCCAGAATAGTTTGGATGTTAGGGACTGTTGTAGGTACAATTAGTTAGGATTTTCTTAGATGTTTCAGTATGTAATGGTTCCAGTTTTTTTTCAGTGTGAATTAGACACTTTTAAAGCATACACTCGAGACTGGACAAAGCAGATGTTTGTGGTATGGGAATATATGGAATTTAATCCAAACCTAGAACCTGCAGATCTGAACAAGTAGGGTGTAGAGCTGACAGAAACTCAAAAGTTTGATGATTCATCAGACAAATAAAATGAGACTCACTTTCCTCAATACTATTATGGATGTACTAAAAATTGCAGAACACCATGTCCTGGATTGTTCCTGATGGCAAATGCGATGTGCTTGTTTATTCAACGGAATCATGCGAATATGAAGCTTATGGATATCATCAATAGTTCCAATTGAAAGTTCACCTTGTTTAGCAATTGCAAGGCTGTAATATACACAAAAGAAACCACCTTAAGAGCTGATTTAAAACAATCTTATTGTTTCCAAATAATTGCTGCCAATAAATTAATGAAATGGAACACAAAGACAATGTGAGAGGTCGATATCATCTAGTAGAATAGGTTAGCACTAGCAGCCATTTGCGTTACTCCATAAAATTTTGTGCAGAGTAAGAATCTAAATGTTGAATAATAATCATCACATTGTCTTGTATGCATCAAGAACATACTGAATGGGAAAATAAAAAGCGAATTATTAACACCATTGTTATCAGCACAGAATATGTCAGGTTTCATCATATTGTAAACAAGATAGGTTCAAATATTTTGATTCTACCGGCAGAAAAATACTTGAAAACAATGAACTATCCAATCAAGGAGATAGGCAAAGATATAATGCAACGTAATTCTCATGTGAAAATTGGACCAACTACGTACAAGCATTAAGAGCTAAATATGGAAAGTACTAAACTGAAAAAACAATCATTCCAGAAAGAGAGAGAGAGAGAGAGAGAGAGAGAGAGAGAGAGAGAGAGAGAGAGAGAGACCTGTCAGGAAAAGCAGCTGTATTAAAAGGACACATGTGATTAACTTCTTTCAGATTGACATTGTTGTACAACAACTTATTGTGACTATAGATAATAGTTGGTCTATCGGACGAAGAAAACACGTGGGTTGTGCCCTTTGACGAGAATGTACGAAGGCTAATTGGTTGGGTACCGGGAGAAACCTTCTTTCTATCAGTTAGTTCACATGCACTTGCATAAGTACCTGTACAGCCACCAATGTGCATTTCTATCTGAACAAATTAAAAAGAATCGGTCAGAAATCTGCACGCAACATGCGAGCTGAAATCACATCATACATGTATGCGAATTCCAGTAGAAATAAATTGTAACAGGCAAGGCAAAGGGCAAACGTGTATATGTCTATCTACGCTTATTGAACACATCCACTGGAGATATTCCTTGTTAATTTAGGGAGAAACCATAAAGTATTTACACGATACTGATGTGATAAACAAAGGAGAAAAATATAAGGTCAATTATCCTTTGTTTTACATACCAATGAAAACATTGAGAATAGTGGGGAGTATCAAACACTTCTGTTATTCAAGCAATGAAGGCTCTATATGGCTTCTAGAATCACTAAAAAAATAGTAAGTACTGGAGTATCACTTCATCTAAAAACCTCAGTAATCAACCAATAACAAAATTAAGGCATGGGAAATATGTCATGTGAAACTGAAGTTGACATACCAAAACTTGAGATTGGCATGGGAAGTAAGTACTAGAGATTGGCATGGTGGAAAGTTTTGACATGTGTTTTTTCAAAAGGCAAACCTTGATACCATTTCATCATACATCATGATCTGCAACAGGGAACAACACAAGCACAAAAGTGAAGTTATGAACCTGAGCAGATGAACCTGCATATGGATACACTTTGGAATAACTAATAGCATAAAATAAACTACATGTGGAAATCACATATAAAGGAGAATTGCAAACTGTAAAGTGATTTACCTCACTCCAGAAATAATCCAACTATATATCAAAAGTAATAATTGATAACTTTCAAAACCCCAAAGGCACAACTTATAGAAATGAAGAAATAAAATGTATGACTTGCTAAACTTTAGCACCTTCATTCCAATATTCAAGTACAACCGATGAAAAATTCTACATGTAAACAGGTATAGCACACAAACTACATCAGATCCTTCTAGCACATGGGTCAAACAATTGATATGCGTCCAAGTTCTGCGTATCACATCAACATAAAAGCTTGCGAAAGACAAAAGAAATCTGGATTATCTACTAGAGGCGAGGATAAATCCATATGGTACCTGGTTTCAGTGATGGAAATACGAAGACGGGTTTGCTGATCTGAGTACAAGATAGTGGGCATCCTTTAGTTCCAGGTCGCTCACCCCAGTGCCGCTCGCAGGGCAGCGATGGCCAGCCAAAGCTTGTGTATGCGTCAATCTCAACAAATCTAAACCCCGCCCCTCTTTCTTGGCTTCATGCTCTGCTCGGGCCATCCGGATCTGGAGTTGTTCCCCACGCCCCGTGGGCCGCCTCTCGCGCACGTCCTTCGCCAGATCCGAGGGCCGCGCAACTGTGTCCTTCCTTCCCGAATCCCCGCATTGGATCCACGGTGTGGGCTGCTCCGGCGTCCTCCTTCTCTTCCTTCCTTCACCTCCTTCTGGTCAATGCCGCCCGATGCTACGACGGCCTCCTCTCGCATCTATGGGCCCCCGAGCGGCGCCCGGCCTGATGGACTGGTGACAATAGTCGGCGAGGGATCCAGCACTACGGTGGGTTGCTGGGGGTGGCATACGGTGGTTGGGCGCGGTAGAAGGTGCCCGGCGGCGGAAGTGGTCGGGGTGGAAGCTAGGGCAGTTGGATTTGGGGGAGGCGCTATTTGGGCCAGGCCGTGGATTGCTTTGGGCCCATTATTTAGGTCGCGCGCCATGTACACAGTCCCCGGCAGGTAATGGGTCGGGCTTTACTTGTGCCGGCAGATACGATGACCCGAAAAGGAGTCATTATTCCCGGCAGTACATCTGCCTTCGTTTGTTTAGTTCTACCGGCAGTTTAGTTGCCTTTACGTACTTTTGCCGGCAGTTATATGATCCCCGGCATATAATATGCCCTTGTCCAGGTATTTCTCCCGGCAGTTAACTGCCCCCAATCAAGGGTTGTGGTGTAGTGACAATTGCTCTTTATTTGCTCTTTATTGTTTCTGCTACTTTGCCTATCACTATCTACATTTAATATTGTAACTGGCAAGAAAAGGGGAGAGACGACCCCCTTGCCTTTGTTGGGTGCAAGAAATCTTAGTTGTTTGAGTGCGGGTACTGCTAACATTGTCAGCGTGGTGCCTCCTACTAGTTCGACAAACCTTGGTTCTTAATTGAGAGAAATACGTTTTGCTATTGTGCTACATCACCCTCCCACTTCAGGGAAATCCAACTACTCATACGGGAGTAGCAGCCTTTCACTCCCATAACTTATCTCTTCATTGCTCAAGAACGAAAATTCTCTTTCGTGCGTACCCGATGAGCAAGTATTAACTAGAGGAAATAGAATGAAAAATACTTCATTATTTTGTCCAAATTAGCATGAGCTTTATGCTGATTATCTTTACTTCACTAACACTTGCATAGTAACCATGCCACTGCTACAACTATACTAAGTTTTAGGTGAAAAAATGAAGGATTGTCTAGGCATACCGATCCTAAGTGAACCAGAAGGATTCTCGTCATTTCGGTTTAAACAACCGAGTTCCTTATGGTTGGGTTACTATCTTTGTTGTTCGAGGACGATCAAGGTTTAAGGTTGGTGTAACGCCCCGTATGTAACTTGCCATATTTGTATTCCAACTCTTGCCATTTTTGGCTCTAAGTTATGATATTCCCTCGTGGTTGGGTTTTGTCTTCGTTTTGCATTTTGTCCATGTCATGCATCGCATATCATGTCATCATGTGCATCGCATTTGCATACGTGTTCGTCTCATGCATCCGAGCATTTTCCCCGTTGTCCGTTTTGCATTTCGGCACTCCTACGTCCTCCGGCGTCCCCTTTTTACCTCTTTTCGTGTGTGAGTGTTAAACATTCTCGGATTGGACCGAGACTTGCAAAGCAGCCTTGGTTCACTACCGGTAGACCGCCTGTCAAGTTTCGTGCCATTTGGAGTTCGTTTGATACACCAACGGTTAACCGAGGAACCGTAAAGGCCTCGTGTGTGTTGCAGCCCAACACCCCTCCAAAGTGGACCAAAACCCATCCAAACCCCATCCATCCTCTCGGCCGTTCGATCACGATCGCGTGGCCGAAAACCGCACCTCATTTGGACTCTCCTAGCTCCCTCTACCTATAAATACGTCCTCTTCCCGGAAATTTTCGTCCCGAACCCTAGATCCAACCTCCCCGGCGCCGCCGCCGGACACGTCCGAGACGGCCGGACGTGTCCGCACCGCCGCCCGGACCAACCCGCAGCCGCCACGTGTCCCCGCCGCCACCTCGCCGCCGTCGGACCGCTCGGCCCAGTTCCGGCCCCCGCG